>NC_133336.1:164668286-164936088 GCF_042186555.1 Aquarana catesbeiana
CTGGACTTGCCCTGTTTTTTTTCCTCGTTTCCCATCTTGGCGCCGCCAAAGTCAAGAGGGTTGAGCGTGCCGTAAGAGATCGCCTACGGCCACATCACCCTGAAAGCGCCCGATCTCCTCTGATCTCGGAGGCTAAGCAGGGTCGGGCCTGGTTAGTACCTGGATGGGAGACCGCCTGGGAATACCAGGTGCCGTAGGCTTCTTTTTTTTGGGGGAGTTCTGGACTTGCCCTGTTTTTTTTCCTCGTTTCCCATCTTGGCGCCGCCAAGGTCAAGAGGGTTGAGCGTGCCGTTAGAGATCGCCTACGGCCACATCACCCTGAAAGCGCCCGATCTCGTCTGATCTCGGAGGCTAAGCAGGGTCGGGCCTGGTTAGTACCTGGATGGGAGACCGCCTGGGAATACCAGGTGCCGTAGGCTTCTTTTTTTGGGGGGCGTTCTGGACTTGCCCTGTTTTTTTTCCTCGTTTCCCATCTTGGCGCCGCCAAGGTCAAGAGGGTTGAGCGTGCCGTTAGAGATCGCCTACGGCCACATCACCCTGAAAGCGCCCGATCTCGTCTGATCTCGGAGGCTAAGCAGGGTCGGGCCTGGTTAGTACCTGGATGGGAGACCGCCTGGGAATACCAGGTGCCGTAGGCTTCTTTTTTTCTTGGATTTCTGGACTTGCCCTGTTTTTTTTCCTCGTTTCCCATCTTGGCGCCGCCAAAGTCAAGAGGGTTGAGCGTGCCGTAAGAGATCGCCTACGGCCACATCACCCTGAAAGCGCCCGATCTCGTCTGATCTCGGAGGCTAAGCAGGGTCGGGCCTGGTTAGTACCTGGATGGGAGACCGCCTGGGAATACCAGGTGCCGTAGGCTTCTTTTTTTCTTGGAGTTCTGGACTTGCCCTGTTTTTTTCCTCGTTTCCCATCTTGGTGCCGCCAAAGTCAAGAGGGTTGAGCGTGCCGTAAGAGATCGCCTATGGCCACATCACCCTGAAAGCGCCCGATCTCGTCTGATCTCGGAGGCTAAGCAGGGTCGGGCCTGGTTAGTACCTGAATGGGAGACCGCCTGGGAATACCAGGTGCCGTAGGCTTCTTTTTTTCTTGGAGTTCTGGACTTGCCCTGTTTTTTTCCTCGTTTCCCATCTTGGTGCCGCCAAAGTCAAGAGGGTTGAGCGTGCCGTAAGAGATCGCCTACGGCCACATCACCCTGAAAGCGCCCAATCTCGTCTGATCTCGGAGGCTAAGCAGGGTCGGGCCTGGTTAGTACCTGGATGGGAGACCGCCTGGGAATACCAGGTGCCGTAGGCTTCTTTTTTTGGGGGGCGTTCTGGACTTGCCCTGTTTTTTTTCCTCGTTTCCCATCTTGGCGCCGCCAAGGTCAAGAGGGTTGAGCGTGCCGTTAGAGATCGCCTACGGCCACATCACCCTGAAAGCGCCCGATCTCGTCTGATCTCGGAGGCTAAGCAGGGTCGGGCCTGGTTAGTACCTGGATGGGAGACCGCCTGGGAATACCAGGTGCCGTAGGCTTCTTTTTTTTGGGGGAGTTCTGGACTTGCCCTGTTTTTTTTCCTCGTTTCCCATCTTGGCGCCGCCAAGGTCAAGAGGGTTGAGCGTGCCGTTAGAGATCGCCTACGGCCACATCACCCTGAAAGCGCCCGATCTCGTCTGATCTCGGAGGCTAAGCAGGGTCGGGCCTGGTTAGTACCTGGATGGGAGACCGCCTGGGAATACCAGGTGCCGTAGGCTTCTTTTTTTGGGGGGCGTTCTGGACTTGCCCTGTTTTTTTTCCTCGTTTCCCATCTTGGCGCCGCCAAGGTCAAGAGGGTTGAGCGTGCCGTTAGAGATCGCCTACGGCCACATCACCCTGAAAGCGCCCGATCTCGTCTGATCTCGGAGGCTAAGCAGGGTCGGGCCTGGTTAGTACCTGGATGGGAGACCGCCTGGGAATACCAGGTGCCGTAGGCTTCTTTTTTTGGGGGGCGTTCTGGACTTGCCCTGTTTTTTTTCCTCGTTTCCCATCTTGGCGCCGCCAAGGTCAAGAGGGTTGAGCGTGCCGTTAGAGATCGCCTACGGCCACATCACCCTGAAAGCGCCCGATCTCGTCTGATCTCGGAGGCTAAGCAGGGTCGGGCCTGGTTAGTACCTGGATGGGAGACCGCCTGGGAATACCAGGTGCCGTAGGCTTCTTTTTTTCTTGGATTTCTGGACTTGCCCTGTTTTTTTTCCTCGTTTCCCATCTTGGCGCCGCCAAAGTCAAGAGGGTTGAGCGTGCCGTAAGAGATCGCCTACGGCCACATCACCCTGAAAGCGCCCGATCTCGTCTGATCTCGGAGGCTAAGCAGGGTCGGGCCTGGTTAGTACCTGGATGGGAGACCGCCTGGGAATACCAGGTGCCGTAGGCTTCTTTTTTTCTTGGAGTTCTGGACTTGCCCTGTTTTTTTCCTCGTTTCCCATCTTGGTGCCGCCAAAGTCAAGAGGGTTGAGCGTGCCGTAAGAGATCGCCTACGGCCACATCACCCTGAAAGCGCCCGATCTCGTCTGATCTCGGAGGCTAAGCAGGGTCGGGCCTGGTTAGTACCTGGATGGGAGACCGCCTGGGAATACCAGGTGCCGTAGGCTTCTTTTTTTCTTGGATTTCTGGACTTGCCCTGTTTTTTTTCCTCGTTTCCCATCTTGGCGCCGCCAAAGTCAAGAGGGTTGAGCGTGCCGTAAGAGATCGCCTACGGCCACATCACCCTGAAAGCGCCCGATCTCGTCTGATCTCGGAGGCTAAGCAGGGTCGGGCCTGGTTAGTACCTGGATGGGAGACCGCCTGGGAATACCAGGTGCCGTAGGCTTCTTTTTTTTGGGGGAGTTCTGGACTTGCCCTGTTTTTTTTCCTCGTTTCCCATCTTGGCGCCGCCAAGGTCAAGAGGGTTGAGCGTGCCGTTAGAGATCGCCTACGGCCACATCACCCTGAAAGCGCCCGATCTCGTCTGATCTCGGAGGCTAAGCAGGGTCGGGCCTGGTTAGTACCTGGATGGGAGACCGCCTGGGAATACCAGGTGCCGTAGGCTTCTTTTTTTGGGGGGCGTTCTGGACTTGCCCTGTTTTTTTTCCTCGTTTCCCATCTTGGCGCCGCCAAGGTCAAGAGGGTTGAGCGTGCCGTTAGAGATCGCCTACGGCCACATCACCCTGAAAGCGCCCGATCTCGTCTGATCTCGGAGGCTAAGCAGGGTCGGGCCTGGTTAGTACCTGGATGGGAGACCGCCTGGGAATACCAGGTGCCGTAGGCTTCTTTTTTTCTTGGATTTCTGGACTTGCCCTGTTTTTTTTCCTCGTTTCCCATCTTGGCGCCGCCAAAGTCAAGAGGGTTGAGCGTGCCGTAAGAGATCGCCTACGGCCACATCACCCTGAAAGCGCCCGATCTCGTCTGATCTCAGAGGCTAAGCAGGGTCGGGCCTGGTTAGTACCTGGATGGGAGTCCGCCTGGGAATACCAGGTGCCGTAGGCTTCTTTTTTTTGGGGGCGTTCTGGACTTGCCCTGTTTTTTTTCCTCGTTTCCCATCTTGGCGCCGCCAAGGTCAAGAGGGTTGAGCGTGCCGTTAGAGATCGCCTACGGCCACATCACCCTAAAAGCGCCCGATCTCGTCTGATCTCGGAGGCTAAGCAGGGTCGGGCCTGGTTAGTACCTGGATGGGAGACCGCCTGGGAATACCAGGTGCCGTAGGCTTCTTTTTTTCTTGGATTTCTGGACTTGCCCTGTTTTTTTTCCTCGTTTCCCATCTTGGCGCCGCCAAAGTCAAGAGGGTTGAGCGTGCCATAAGAGATCGCCTACGGCCACATCACCCTGAAAGCGCCCGATCTCGTCTGATCTCGGAGGCTAAGCAGGGTCGGGCCTGGTTAGTACCTGGATGGGAGACCGCCTGGGAATACCAGGTGCCGTAGGCTTCTTTTTTTCTTGGAGTTCTGGACTTGCCCTGTTTTTTTCCTCGTTTCCCATCTTGGTGCCGCCAAAGTCAAGAGGGTTGAGCGTGCCGTAAGAGATCGCCTACGGCCACATCACCCTGAAAGCGCCCGATCTCGTCTGATCTCGGAGGCTAAGCAGGGTCGGGCCTGGTTAGTACCTGGATGGGAGACCGCCTGGGAATACCAGGTGCCGTAGGCTTCTTTTTTTCTTGGATTTCTGGACTTGCCCTGTTTTTTTTCCTCGTTTCCCATCTTGGCGCCGCCAAGGTCAAGAGGGTTGAGCGTGCCGTTAGAGATCGCCTACGGCCACATCACCCTGAAAGCGCCCGATCTCGTCTGATCTCGGAGGCTAAGCAGGGTCGGGCCTGGTTAGTACCTGGATGGGAGACCGCCTGGGAATACCAGGTGCCGTAGGCTTCTTTTTTTCTTGGAGTTCTGGACTTGCCCTGTTTTTTTCCTCGTTTCCCACCTTGGTGCCGCCAAAGTCAAGAGGGTTGAGCGTGCCGTAAGAGATCGCCTACGGCCACATCACCCTGAAAGCGCCCGATCTCGTCTGATCTCGGAGGCTAAGCAGGGTCGGGCCTGGTTAGTACCTGGATGGGAGACCGCCTGGGAATACCAGGTGCCGTAGGCTTCTTTTTTTTGGGGGAGTTCTGGCCTTGCCCTGTTTTTTTCCTCGTTTCCCATCTTGGCGCCGCCAAGGTCAAGAGGGTTGAGCGTGCCGTTAGAGATCGCCTACGGCCACATCACCCTGAAAGCGCCCGATCTCGTCTGATCTCGGAGGCTAAGCAGGGTCGGGCCTGGTTAGTACCTGGATGGGAGACCGCCTGGGAATACCAGGTGCCGTAGGCTTCTTTTTTTTGGGGGAGTTCTGGACTTGCCCTGTTTTTTTTCCTCGTTTCCCATCTTGGCGCCGCCAAGGTCAAGAGGGTTGAGCGTGCCGTTAGAGATCGCCTACGGCCACATCACCCTGAAAGCGCCCGATCTCGTCTGATCTCGGAGGCTAAGCAGGGTCGGGCCTGGTTAGTACCTGGATGGGAGACCGCCTGGGAATACCAGGTGCCGTAGGCTTCTTTTTTTGGGGGGCGTTCTGGACTTGCCCTGTTTTTTTTCCTCGTTTCCCATCTTGGCGCCGCCAAGGTCAAGAGGGTTGAGCGTGCCGTTAGAGATCGCCTACGGCCACATCACCCTGAAAGCCCCCGATCTCGTCTGATCTCGGAGGCTAAGCAGGGTCGGGCCTGGTTAGTACCTGGATGGGAGACCGCCTGGGAATACCAGGTGCCGTAGGCTTCTTTTTTTCTTGGATTTCTGGACTTGCCCTGTTTTTTTTCCTCGTTTCCCATCTTGGCGCCGCCAAGGTCAAGAGGGTTGAGCGTGCCGTTAGAGATCGCCTACGGCCACATCACCCTGAAAGCGCCCGATCTCGTCTGATCTCGGAGGCTAAGCAGGGTCGGGCCTGGTTAGTACCTGGATGGGAGACCGCCTGGGAATACCAGGTGCCGTAGGCTTCTTTTTTTCTTGGAGTTCTGGACTTGCCCTGTTTTTTTCCTCGTTTCCCATCTTGGTGCCGCCAAAGTCAAGAGGGTTGAGCGTGCCGTAAAAGATCGCCTACGGCCACATCACCCTGAAAGCGCCCGATCTCGTCTGATCTCGGAGGCTAAGCAGGGTCGGGCCTGGTTAGTACCTGGATGGGAGACCGCCTGGGAATACCAGGTGCCGTAGGCTCCTTTTTTTCTTGGAGTTCTGGACTTGCCCTGTTTTTTTTCCTCGTTTCCCATCTTGGCGCCGCCAAAGTCAAGAGGGTTGAGCGTGCCGTAAGAGATCGCCTACGGCCACATCACCCTGAAAGCGCCCGATCTCGTCTGATCTCGGAGGCTAAGCAGGGTCGGGCCTGGTTAGTACCTGGATGGGAGACCGCCTGGGAATACCAGGTGCCGTAGGCTTCTTTTTTTTGGGGGAGTTCTGGACTTGCCCTGTTTTTTTTCCTCGTTTCCCATCTTGGCGCCGCCAAGGTCAAGAGGGTTGAGCGTGCCGTTAGAGATCGCCTACGGCCACATCACCCTGAAAGCGCCCGATCTCGTCTGATCTCGGAGGCTAAGCAGGGTCGGGCCTGGTTAGTACCTGGATGGGAGACCGCCTGGGAATACCAGGTGCCGTAGGCTTCTTTTTTTGGGGGGCGTTCTGGACTTGCCCTGTTTTTTTTCCTCGTTTCCCATCTTGGCGCCGCCAAGGTCAAGAGGGTTGAGCGTGCCGTTAGAGATCGCCTACGGCCACATCACCCTGAAAGCGCCCGATCTCGTCTGATCTCGGAGGCTAAGCAGGGTCGGGCCTGGTTAGTACCTGGATGGGAGACCGCCTGGGAATACCAGGTGCCGTAGGCTTCTTTTTTTCTTGGATTTCTGGACTTGCCCTGTTTTTTTTCCTCGTTTCCCATCTTGGCGCCGCCAAAGTCAAGAGGGTTGAGCGTGCCGTAAGAGATCGCCTACGGCCACATCACCCTGAAAGCGCCCGATCTCGTCTGATCTCGGAGGCTAAGCAGGGTCGGGCCTGGTTAGTACCTGGATGGGAGACCGCCTGGGAATACCAGGTGCCGTAGGCTTCTTTTTTTCTTGGAGTTCTGGACTTGCCCTGTTTTTTTCCTCGTTTCCCATCTTGGTGCCGCCAAAGTCAAGAGGGTTGAGCGTGCCGTAAGAGATCGCCTACGGCCACATCACCCTGAAAGCGCCCGATCTCGTCTGATCTCGGAGGCTAAGCAGGGTCGGGCCTGGTTAGTACCTGGATGGGAGACCGCCTGGGAATACCAGGTGCCGTAGGCTTCTTTTTTTCTTGGATTTCTGGACTTGCCCTGTTTTTTTCCCTCGTTTCCCATCTTGGCGCCGCCAAAGTCAAGAGGGTTGAGCGTGCCGTAAGAGATCGCCTACGGCCACATCACCCTGAAAGCGCCCGATCTCGTCTGATCTCGGAGGCTAAGCAGGGTCGGGCCTGGTTAGTACCTGGATGGGAGACCGCCTGGGAATACCAGGTGCCGTAGGCTTCTCTTTTTCTTGGAGTTCTGGACTTGCCCTGTTTTTTTCCTCGTTTCCCATCTTGGTGCCGCCAAAGTCAAGAGGGTTGAGCGTGCCGTAAGAGATCGCCTACGGCCACATCACCCTGAAAGCGCCCGATCTCGTCTGATCTCGGAGGCTAAGCAGGGTCGGGCCTGGTTAGTACCTGGATGGGAGACCGCCTGGGAATACCAGGTGCCGTAGGCTTCTTTTTTTGGGGGGCGTTCTGGACTTGCCCTGTTTTTTTTCCTCGTTTCCCATCTTGGCGCCGCCAAGGTCAAGAGGGTTGAGCGTGCCGTTAGAGATCGCCTACGGCCACATCACCCTGAAAGCGCCCGATCTCGTCTGATCTCGGAGGCTAAGCAGGGTCGGGCCTGGTTAGTACCTGGATGGGAGACCGCCTGGGAATACCAGGTGCCGTAGGCTTCTTTTTTTTGGGGGAGTTCTGGACTTGCCCTGTTTTTTTTCCTCGTTTCCCATCTTGGCGCCGCCAAGGTCAAGAGGGTTGAGCGTGCCGTTAGAGATCGCCTACGGCCACATCACCCTGAAAGCGCCCGATCTCGTCTGATCTCGGAGGCTAAGCAGGGTCGGGCCTGGTTAGTACCTGGATGGGAGACCGCCTGGGAATACCAGTTGCCGTAGGCTTCTTTTTTTGGGGGGCGTTCTGGACTTGCCCTGTTTTTTTTCCTCGTTTCCCATCTTGGCGCCGCCAAGGTCAAGAGGGTTGAGCGTGCCGTTAGAGATCGCCTACGGCCACATCACCCTGAAAGCGCCCGATCTCGTCTGATCTCGGAGGCTAAGCAGGGTCGGGCCTGGTTAGTACCTGGATGGGAGACCGCCTGGGAATACCAGGTGCCGTAGGCTTCTTTTTTTCTTGGATTTCTGGACTTGCCCTGTTTTTTTTCCTCGTTTCCCATCTTGGCGCCGCCAAAGTCAAGAGGGTTGAGCGTGCCGTAAAAGATCGCCTACGGCCACATCACCCTGAAAGCGCCCGATCTCGTCTGATCTCGGAGGCTAAGCAGGGTCGGGCCTGGTTAGTACCTGGATGGGAGACCGCCTGGGAATACCAGGTGCCGTAGGCTTCTTTTTTTCTTGGAGTTCTGGACTTGCCCTGTTTTTTTCCTCGTTTCCCATCTTGGTGCCGCCAAAGTCAAGAGGGTTGAGCGTGCCGTAAGAGATCGCCTACGGCCACATCACCCTGAAAGCGCCCGATCTCGTCTGATCTCGGAGGCTAAGCAGGGTCGGGCCTGGTTAGTACCTGGATGGGAGACCGCCTGGGAATACCAGGTGCCGTAGGCTTCTTTTTTTCTTGGATTTCTGGACTTGCCCTGTTTTTTTTCCTCGTTTCCCATCTTGGCGCCGCCAAAGTCAAGAGGGTTGAGCGTGCCTTAAGAGATCGCCTACGGCCACATCACCCTGAAAGCGCCCGATCTCGTCTGATCTCGGAGGCTAAGCAGGGTCGGGCCTGGTTAGTACCTGGATGGGAGACCGCCTGGGAATACCAGGTGCCGTAGGCTTCTTTTTTTTGGGGGAGTTCTGGACTTGCCCTGTTTTTTTTCCTCGTTTCCCATCTTGGCGCCGCCAAGGTCAAGAGGGTTGAGCGTGCCATTAGAGATCGCCTACGGCCACATCACCCTGAAAGCGCCCGATCTCGTCTGATCTCGGAGGCTAAGCAGGGTCGGGCCTGGTTAGTACCTGGATGGGAGACCGCCTGGGAATACCAGGTGCCGTAGGCTTCTTTTTTTGGGGGGCGTTCTGGACTTGCCCTGTTTTTTTTCCTCGTTTCCCATCTTGGCGCCGCCAAGGTCAAGAGGGTTGAGCGTGCCGTTAGAGATCGCCTACGGCCACATCACCCTGAAAGTGCCCGATCTCGTCTGATCTCGGAGGCTAAGCAGGGTCGGGCCTGGTTAGTACCTGGATGGGAGACCGCCTGGGAATACCAGGTGCCGTAGGCTTCTTTTTTTCTTGGATTTCTGGACTTGCCCTGTTTTTTTTCCTCGTTTCCCATCTTGGCGCCGCCAAAGTCAAGAGGGTTGAGCGTGCCGTAAGAGATCGCCTACGGCCACATCACCCTGAAAGCGCCCGATCTCGTCTGATCTCGGAGGCTAAGCAGGGTCGGGCCTGGTTAGTACCTGGATGGGAGACCGCCTGGGAATACCAGGTGCCGTAGGCTTCTTTTTTTCTTGGAGTTCTGGACTTGCCCTGTTTTTTTCCTCGTTTCCCATCTTGGTGCCGCCAAAGTCAAGAGTGTTGAGTGTGCCTTAAGAGATCGCCTACGGTCACATCACCCTGAAAGCGCCCGATCTCGTCTGATCTCGGAGGCTAAGCAGGGTCGGGCCTGGTTAGTACCTGGATGGGAGACCGCCTGGGAATACCAGGTGCCGTAGGCTCCTTTTTTTCTTGGAGTTCTGGACTTGCCCTGTTTTTTTTCCTCGTTTCCCATCTTGGCGCCGCCAAAGTCAAGAGGGTTGAGCGTGCCGTAAGAGATCGCCTACGGCCACATCACCCTGAAAGCGCCCGATCTCGTCTGATCTCGGAGGCTAAGCAGGGTCGGGCCTGGTTAGTACCTGGATGGGAGACCGCCTGGGAATACCAGGTGCCGTAGGCTTCTTTTTTTTGGGGGAGTTCTGGACTTGCCCTGTTTTTTTTCCTCGTTTCCCATCTTGGCGCCGCCAAGGTCAAGAGGGTTGAGCGTGCCGTTAGAGATCGCCTACGGCCACATCACCCTTAAAGCGCCCGATCTCGTCTGATCTCGGAGGCTAAGCAGGGTCGGGCCTGGTTAGTACCTGGATGGGAGACCGCCTGGGAATACCAGGTGCCGTAGGCTTCTTTTTTTGGGGGGCGTTCTGGACTTGCCCTGTTTTTTTTCCTCGTTTCCCATCTTGGCGCCGCCAAGGTCAAGAGGGTTGAGCGTGCCGTTAGAGATCGCCTACGGCCACATCACCCTGAAAGCGCCCGATCTCGTCTGATCTCGGAGGCTAAGCAGGGTCGGGCCTGGTTAGTACCTGGATGGGAGACCGCCTGGGAATACCAGGTGCCGTAGGCTTCTTTTTTTCTTGGATTTCTGGACTTGCCCTGTTTTTTTTCCTCGTTTCCCATCTTGGCGCCGCCAAAGTCAAGAGGGTTGAGCGTGCCGTAAGAGATCGCCTACGGCCACATCACCCTGAAAGCGCCCGATCTCGTCTGATCTCGGAGGCTAAGCAGGGTCGGGCCTGGTTAGTACCTGGATGGGAGACCGCCTGGGAATACCAGGTGCCGTAGGCTTCTTTTTTTCTTGGAGTTCTGGACTTGCCCTGTTTTTTTCCTCGTTTCCCATCTTGGTGCCGCCAAAGTCAAGAGGGTTGAGCGTGCCGTAAGAGATCGCCTACGGCCACATCACCCTGAAAGCGCCCGATCTCGTCTGATCTCGGAGGCTAAGCAGGGTCGGGCCTGGTTAGTACCTGGATGGGAGACCGCCTGGGAATACCAGGTGCCGTAGGCTTCTTTTTTTCTTGGATTTCTGGACTTGCCCTGTTTTTTTTCCTCGTTTCCCATCTTGGCGCCGCCAAAGTCAAGAGGGTTGAGCGTGCCGTAAGAGATCGCCTACGGCCACATCACCCTGAAAGCGCCCGATCTCGTCTGATCTCGGAGGCTAAGCAGGGTCGGGCCTGGTTAGTACCTGGATGGGAGACCGCCTGGGAATACCAGGTGCCGTAGGCTTCTCTTTTTCTTGGAGTTCTGGACTTGCCCTGTTTTTTTCCTCGTTTCCCATCTTGGTGCCGCCAAAGTCAAGAGGGTTGAGCGTGCCGTAAGAGATCGCCTACGGCCACATCACCCTGAAAGCGCCCGATCTCGTCTGATCTCGGAGGCTAAGCAGGGTCGGGCCTGGTTAGTACCTGGATGGGAGACCGCCTGGGAATACCAGGTGCCGTAGGCTTCTTTTTTTGGGGGGCGTTCTGGACTTGCCCTGTTTTTTTTCCTCGTTTCCCATCTTGGCGCCGCCAAGGTCAAGAGGGTTGAGCGTGCCGTTAGAGATCGCCTACGGCCACATCACCCTGAAAGCGCCCGATCTCGTCTGATCTCGGAGGCTAAGCAGGGTCGGGCCTGGTTAGTACCTGGATGGTTGACCGCCTGGGAATACCAGGTGCCGTAGGCTTCTTTTTTTTGGGGGAGTTCTGGACTTGCCCTGTTTTTTTTCCTCGTTTCCCATCTTGGCGCCGCCAAGGTCAAGAGGGTTGAGCGTGCCGTTAGAGATCGCCTACGGCCACATCACCCTGAAAGCGCCCGATCTCGTCTGATCTCGGAGGCTAAGCAGGGTCGGGCCTGGTTAGTACCTGGATGGGAGACCGCCTGGGAATACCAGGTGCCGTAGGCTTCTTTTTTTGGGGGGCGTTCTGGACTTGCCCTGTTTTTTTTCCTCGTTTCCCATCTTGGCGCCGCCAAGGTCAAGAGGGTTGAGCGTGCTGTTAGAGATCGCCTACGGCCACATCACCCTGAAAGCGCCCGATCTCGTCTGATCTCGGAGGCTAAGCAGGGTCGGGCCTGGTTAGTACCTGGATGGGAGACCGCCTGGGAATACCAGGTGCCGTAGGCTTCTTTTTTTCTTGGATTTCTGGACTTGCCCTGTTTTTTTTCCTCGTTTCCCATCTTGGCGCCGCCAAAGTCAAGAGGGTTGAGCGTGCCGTAAGAGATCGCCTACGGCCACATCACCCTGAAAGCGCCCGATCTCGTCTGATCTCGGAGGCTAAGCAGGGTCGGGCCTGGTTAGTACCTGGATGGGAGACCGCCTGGGAATACCAGGTGCCGTAGGCTTCTTTTTTTCTTGGAGTTCTGGACTTGCCTTGTTTTTTTCCTCATTTCCCATCTTGGTGCCGCCAAAGTCAAGAGGGTTGAGCGTGCCGTAAGAGATCGCCTACGGCCACATCACCCTGAAAGTGCCCGATCTCGTCTGATCTCGGAGGCTAAGCAGGGTCGGGCCTGGTTAGTACCTGGATGGGAGACCGCCTGGGAATACCAGGTGCCGTAGGCTTCTTTTTTTCTTGGATTTCTGGACTTGCCCTGTTTTTTTTCCTCGTTTCCCATCTTGGCGCCGCCAAAGTCAAGAGGGTTGAGCGTGCCGTAAGAGATCGCCTACGGCCACATCACCCTGAAAGCGCCCGATCTCGTCTGATCTCGGAGGCTAAGCAGGGTCGGGCCTGGTTAGTACCTGGATGGGAGACCGCCTGGGAATACCAGGTGCCGTAGGCTTCTTTTTTTTGGGGGAGTTCTGGACTTGCCCTGTTTTTTTTCCTCGTTTCCCATCTTGGCGCCGCCAAGGTCAAGAGGGTTGAGCGTGCCGTTAGAGATCGCCTACGGCCACATCACCCTGAAAGCACCCGATCTCGTCTGATCTCGGAGGCTAAGCAGGGTCGGGCCTGGTTAGTACCTGGATGGGAGACCGCCTGGGAATACCAGGTGCCGTAGGCTTCTTTTTTTGGGGGGCGTTCTGGACTTGCCCTGTTTTTTTTCCTCGTTTCCCATCTTGGCGCCGCCAAGGTCAAGAGGGTTGAGCGTGCCGTTAGAGATCGCCTACGGCCACATCACCCTGAAAGCGCCCGATCTCGTCTGATCTCGGAGGCTAAGCAGGGTCGGGCCTGGTTAGTACCTGGATGGGAGACCGCCTGGGAATACCAGGTGCCGTAGGCTTCTTTTTTTTGGGGGAGTTCTGGACTTGCCCTGTTTTTTTTCCTCGTTTCCCATCTTGGCGCCGCCAAGGTCAAGAGGGTTGAGCGTGCCGTTAGAGATCGCCTACGGCCACATCACCCTGAAAGCGCCCGATCTCGTCTGATCTCGGAGGCTAAGCAGGGTCGGGCCTGGTTAGTACCTGGATGGGAGACCGCCTGGGAATACCAGGTGCCGTAGGCTTCTTTTTTTGGGGGGCGTTCTGGACTTGCCCTGTTTTTTTTCCTCGTTTCCCATCTTGGCGCCGCCAAGGTCAAGAGGGTTGAGCGTGCCGTTAGAGATCGCCTACGGCCACATCACCCTGAAAGCGCCCGATCTCGTCTGATCTCGGAGGCAAACAGGGTCGGGCCTGGTTAGTACCTGGATGGGAGACCGCCTGGGAATACCAGGTGCCGTAGGCTTCTTTTTTTCTTGGATTTCTGGACTTGCCCTGTTTTTTTTCCTCGTTTCCCATCTTGGCGCCGCCAAAGTCAAGAGGGTTGAGCGTGCCGTAAGAGATCGCCTACGGCCACATCACCCTGAAAGCGCCCGATCTCGTCTGATCTCGGAGGCTAAGCAGGGTCGGGCCTGGTTAGTACCTGGATGGGAGACCGCCTGGGAATACCAGGTGCGGTAGGCTTCTTTTTTTCTTGGAGTTCTGGACTTGCCCTGTTTTTTTCCTCGTTTCCCATCTTGGTGCCGCCAAAGTCAAGAGGGTTGAGCGTGCCGTAAGAGATCGCCTACGGCCACATCACCCTGAAAGCGCCCGATCTCGTCTGATCTCGGAGGCTAAGCAGGGTCGGGCCTGGTTAGTACCTGGATGGGAGACCGCCTGGGAATACCAGGTGCCGTAGGCTTCTTTTTTTCTTGGATTTCTGGACTTGCCCTGTTTTTTTTCCTCGTTTCCCATCTTGGCGCCGCCAAGGTCAAGAGGGTTGAGCGTGCCGTTAGAGATCGCCTACGGCCACATCACCCTGAAAGCGCCCGATCTCGTCTGATCTCGGAGGCTAAGCAGGGTCGGGCCTGGTTAGTACCTGGATGGGAGACCGCCTGGGAATACCAGATGCCGTAGGCTTCTTTTTTTCTTGGAGTTCTGGACTTGCCCTGTTTTTTTCCTCGTTTCCCACCTTGGTGCCGCCAAAGTCAAGAGGGTTGAGCGTGCCGTAAGAGATCGCCTACGGCCACATCACCCTGAAAGCGCCCGATCTCGTCTGATCTCGGAGGCTAAGCAGGGTCGGGCCTGGTTAGTACCTGGATGGGAGACCGCCTGGGAATACCAGGTGCCGTAGGCTTCTTTTTTTCTTGGATTTCTGGACTTGCCCTGTTTTTTTTCCTCGTTTCCCATCTTGGCGCCGCCAAAGTCAAGAGGGTTGAGCGTGCCGTAAGAGATCGCCTACGGCCACATCACCCTGAAAGCGCCCGATCTCGTCTGATCTCGGAGGCTAAGCAGGGTCGGGCCTGGTTAGTACCTGGATGGGAGACCGCCTGGGAATACCAGGTGCCGTAGGCTTCTTTTTTTCTTGGAGTTCTGGACTTGCCCTGTTTTTTTCCTCGTTTCCCATCTTGGTGCCGCCAAAGTCAAGAGGGTTGAGCGTGCCGTAAGAGATCGCCTACGGCCACATCACCCTGAAAGCGCCCGATCTCGTCTGATCTCGGAGGCTAAGCAGGGTCGGGCCTGGTTAGTACCTGGATGGGAGACCGCCTGGGAATACCAGGTGCCGTAGGCTTCTTTTTTTCTTGGATTTCTGGACTTGCCCTGTTTTTTTTCCTCGTTTCCCATCTTGGCGCCGCCAAAGTCAAGAGGGTTGAGCGTGCCGTAAGAGATCGCCTACGGCCACATCACCCTGAAAGCGCCCGATCTCGTCTGATCTCGGAGGCTAAGCAGGGTCGGGCCTGGTTAGTACCTGGATGGGAGACCGCCTGGGAATACCAGGTGCCGTAGGCTTCTTTTTTTTGGGGGAGTTCTGGACTTGCCCTGTTTTTTTTCCTCGTTTCCCATCTTGGCGCCGCCAAGGTCAAGAGGGTTGAGCGTGCCGTTAGAGATCGCCTACGGCCACATCACCCTGAAAGCGCCCGATCTCGTCTGATCTCGGAGGCTAAGCAGGGTCGGGCCTGGTTAGTACCTGGATGGGAGACCGCCTGGGAATACCAGGTGCCGTAGGCTTCTTTTTTTGGGGGGCGTTCTGGACTTGCCCTGTTTTTTTTCCTCGTTTCCCATCTTGGCGCCGCCAAGGTCAAGAGGGTTGAGCGTGCCGTTAGAGATCGCCTACGGCCACATCACCCTGAAAGCGCCCGATCTCGTCTGATCTCGGAGGCTAAGCAGGGTCGGGCCTGGTTAGTACCTGGATGGGAGACCGCCTGGGAATACCAGGTGCCGTAGGCTTCTTTTTTTTGGGGGAGTTCTGGACTTGCCCTGTTTTTTTTCCTCGTTTCCCATCTTGGCGCCGCCAAGGTCAAGAGGGTTGAGCGTGCCATTAGAGATCGCCTACGGCCACATCACCCTGAAAGCGCCCGATCTCGTCTGATCTCGGAGGCTAAGCAGGGTCGGGCCTGGTTAGTACCTGGATGGGAGACCGCCTGGGAATACCAGGTGCCGTAGGCTTCTTTTTTTGGGGGGCGTTCTGGACTTGCCCTGTTTTTTTTCCTCGTTTCCCATCTTGGCGCCGCCAAGGTCAAGAGGGTTGAGCGTGCTGTTAGAGATCGCCTACGGCCACATCACCCTGAAAGCGCCCGATCTCGTCTGATCTCGGAGGCTAAGCAGGGTCGGGCCTGGTTAGTACCTGGATGGGAGACCGCCTGGGAATACCAGGTGCCGTAGGCTTCTTTTTTTCTTGGATTTCTGGACTTGCCCTGTTTTTTTTCCTCGTTTCCCATCTTGGCGCCGCCAAAGTCAAGAGGGTTGAGCGTGCCGTAAGAGATCGCCTACGGCCACATCACCCTGAAAGCGCCCGATCTCGTCTGATCTCGGAGGCTAAGCAGGGTCGGGCCTGGTTAGTACCTGGATGGGAGACCGCCTGGGAATACCAGGTGCCGTAGGCTTCTTTTTTTCTTGGAGTTCTGGACTTGCCTTGTTTTTTTCCTCGTTTCCCATCTTGGTGCCGCCAAAGTCAAGAGGGTTGAGCGTGCCGTAAGAGATCGCCTACGGCCACATCACCCTGAAAGCGCCCAATCTCGTCTGATCTCGGAGGCTAAGCAGGGTCGGGCCTGGTTAGTACCTGGATGGGAGACCGCCTGGGAATACCAGGTGCCGTAGGCTTCTTTTTTTCTTGGATTTCTGGACTTGCCCTGTTTTTTTTCCTCGTTTCCCATCTTGGCGCCGCCAAAGTCAAGAGGGTTGAGCGTGCCGTAAGAGATCGCCTACGGCCACATCACCCTGAAAGCGCCCGATCTCGTCTGATCTCGGAGGCTAAGCAGGGTCGGGCCTGGTTAGTACCTGGATGGGAGACCGCCTGGGAATACCAGGTGCCGTAGGCTTCTTTTTTTTGGGGGAGTTCTGGACTTGCCCTGTTTTTTTTCCTCATTTCCCATCTTGGCGCCGCCAAGGTCAAGAGGGTTGAGCGTGCCGTTAGAGATCGCCTACGGCCACATCACCCTGAAAGCGCCCGATCTCGTCTGATCTCGGAGGCTAAGCAGGGTCGGGCCTGGTTAGTACCTGGATGGGAGACCGCCTGGGAATACCAGGTGCCGTAGGCTTCTTTTTTTGGGGGGCGTTCTGGACTTGCCCTGTTTTTTTTCCTCGTTTCCCATCTTGGCGCCGCCAAGGTCAAGAGGGTTGAGCGTGCCGTTAGAGATCGCCTACGGCCACATCACCCTGAAAGCGCCCGATCTCGTCTGATCTCGGAGGCTAAGCAGGGTCGGGCCTGGTTAGTACCTGGATGGGAGACCGCCTGGGAATACCAGGTGCCGTAGGCTTCTTTTTTTCTTGGATTTCTGGACTTGCCCTGTTTTTTTTCCTCGTTTCCCATCTTGGCGCCGCCAAAGTCAAGAGGGTTGAGCGTGCCGTAAGAGATCGCCTACGGCCACATCACCCTGAAAGCGCCCGATCTCGTCTGATCTCGGAGGCTAAGCAGGGTCGGGCCTGGTTAGTACCTGGATGGGAGACCGCCTGGGAATACCAGGTGCCGTAGGCTTCTTTTTTTCTTGGAGTTCTGGACTTGCCCTGTTTTTTTCCTCGTTTCCCATCTTGGTGCCGCCAAAGTCAAGAGGGTTGAGCGTGCCGTAAGAGATCGCCTACGGCCACATCACCCTGAAAGCGCCCGATCTCGTCTGATCTCGGAGGCTAAGCAGGGTCGGGCCTGGTTAGTACCTGGATGGGAGACCGCCTGGGAATACCAGGTGCCGTAGGCTTCTTTTTTTCTTGGATTTCTGGACTTGCCCTGTTTTTTTTCCTCGTTTCCCATCTTGGCGCCGCCAAGGTCAAGAGGGTTGAGCGTGCCGTTAGAGATCGCCTACGGCCACATCACCCTGAAAGCGCCCGATCTCGTCTGATCTCGGAGGCTAAGCAGGGTCGGGCCTGGTTAGTACCTGGATGGGAGACCGCCTGGGAATACCAGATGCCGTAGGCTTCTTTTTTTCTTGGAGTTCTGGACTTGCCCTGTTTTTTTCCTCGTTTCCCACCTTGGTGCCGCCAAAGTCAAGAGGGTTGAGCGTGCCGTAAGAGATCGCCTACGGCCACATCACCCTGAAAGCGCCCGATCTCGTCTGATCTCGGAGGCTAAGCAGGGTCGGGCCTGGTTAGTACCTGGATGGGAGACCGCCTGGGAATACCAGGTGCCGTAGGCTTCTTTTTTTTGGGGGAGTTCTGGCCTTGCCCTGTTTTTTTCCTCGTTTCCCATCTTGGCGCCGCCAAGGTCAAGAGGGTTGAGCGTGCCGTTAGAGATCGCCTACGGCCACATCACCCTGAAAGCGCCCGATCTCGTCTGATCTCGGAGGCTAAGCAGGGTCGGGCCTGGTTAGTACCTGGATGGGAGACCGCCTGGGAATACCAGGTGCCGTAGGCTTCTTTTTTTTGGGGGAGTTCTGGACTTGCCCTGTTTTTTTTCCTCGTTTCCCATCTTGGCGCCGCCAAGGTCAAGAGGGTTGAGCGTGCCGTTAGAGATCGCCTACGGCCACATCACCCTGAAAGCGCCCGATCTCGTCTGATCTCGGAGGCTAAGCAGGGTCGGGCCTGGTTAGTACCTGGATGGGAGACCGCCTGGGAATACCAGGTGCCGTAGGCTTCTTTTTTTGGGGGGCGTTCTGGACTTGCCCTGTTTTTTTTCCTCGTTTCCCATCTTGGCGCCGCCAAGGTCAAGAGGGTTGAGCGTGCCGTTAGAGATCGGCTACGGCCACATCACCCTGAAAGCGCCCAATCTCGTCTGATCTCGGAGGCTAAGCAGGGTCGGGCCTGGTTAGTACCTGGATGGGAGACCGCCTGGGAATACCAGGTGCCGTAGGCTTCTTTATTTGGGGGGCGTTCTGGACTTGCCCTGTTTTTTTTCCTCGTTTCCCATCTTGGCGCCGCCAAGGTCAAGAGGGTTGAGCGTGCCGTTAGAGATCGCCTACGGCCACATCACCCTGAAAGCGCCCGATCTCGTCTGATCTCGGAGGCTAAGCAGGGTCGGGCCTGGTTAGTACCTGGATGGGAGACCGCCTGGGAATACCAGGTGCCGTAGGCTTCTTTTTTTCTTGGAGTTCTGGACTTGCCCTGTTTTTTTTCCTCGTTTCCCATCTTGGCGCCGCCAAAGTCAAGAGGGTTGAGCGTGCCGTAAGAGATCGCCTACGGCCACATCACCCTGAAAGCGCCCGATCTCGTCTGATCTCGGAGGCTAAGCAGGGTCGGGCCTGGTTAGTACCTGGATGGGAGACCGCCTGGGAATACCAGGTGCCGTAGGCTTCTTTTTTTCTTGGAGTTCTGGACTTGCCCTGTTTTTTTCCTCGTTTCCCATCTTGGTGCCGCCAAAGTCAAGAGGGTTGAGCGTGCCGTAAGAGATCGCCTATGGCCACATCACCCTGA
Organism: Aquarana catesbeiana; assembly: GCF_042186555.1. Lineage (NCBI taxonomy): Eukaryota > Metazoa > Chordata > Amphibia > Anura > Ranidae > Aquarana > Aquarana catesbeiana. The sequence goes on from NC_133336.1 coordinate 164,686,935, forward strand.
AAGCGCCCGATCTCGTCTGATCTCGGAGGCTAAGCAGGGTCGGGCCTGGTTAGTACCTGGATGGGAGACCGCCTGGGAATACCAGGTGCCGTAGGCTTCTTTTTTTCTTGGATTTCTGGACTTGCCCTGTTTTTTTTCCTCGTTTCCCATCTTGGCGCCGCCAAAGTCAAGAGGGTTGAGCGTGCCGTAAGAGATCGCCTACGGCCACATCACCCTGAAAGCGCCCGATCTCGTCTGATCTCGGAGGCTAAGCAGGGTCGGGCCTGGTTAGTACCTGGATGGGAGACCGCCTGGGAATACCAGGTGCCGTAGGCTTCTCTTTTTCTTGGAGTTCTGGACTTGCCCTGTTTTTTTCCTCGTTTCCCATCTTGGTGCCGCCAAAGTCAAGAGGGTTGAGCGTGCCGTAAGAGATCGCCTACGGCCACATCACCCTGAAAGCGCCCGATCTCGTCTGATCTCGGAGGCTAAGCAGGGTCGGGCCTGGTTAGTACCTGGATGGGAGACCGCCTGGGAATACCAGGTGCCGTAGGCTTCTTTTTTTGGGGGGCGTTCTGGACTTGCCCTGTTTTTTTTCCTCGTTTCCCATCTTGGCGCCGCCAAGGTCAAGAGGGTTGAGCGTGCCGTTAGAGATCGCCTACGGCCACATCACCCTGAAAGCGCCCGATCTCGTCTGATCTCGGAGGCTAAGCAGGGTCGGGCCTGGTTAGTACCTGGATGGGAGACCGCCTGGGAATACCAGGTGCCGTAGGCTTCTTTTTTTTGGGGGAGTTCTGGACTTGCCCTGTTTTTTTTCCTCGTTTCCCATCTTGGCGCCGCCAAGGTCAAGAGGGTTGAGCGTGCCGTTAGAGATCGCCTACGGCCACATCACCCTGAAAGCGCCCGATCTCGTCTGATCTCGGAGGCTAAGCAGGGTCGGGCCTGGTTAGTACCTGGATGGGAGACCGCCTGGGAATACCAGGTGCCGTAGGCTTCTTTTTTTGGGGGGCGTTCTGGACTTGCCCTGTTTTTTTTCCTCGTTTCCCATCTTGGCGCCGCCAAGGTCAAGAGGGTTGAGCGTGCCGTTAGAGATCGCCTACGGCCACATCACCCTGAAAGCGCCCGATCTCGTCTGATCTCGGAGGCTAAGCAGGGTCGGGCCTGGTTAGTACTTGGATGGGAGACCGCCTGGGAATACCAGGTGCCGTAGGCTTCTTTTTTTCTTGGATTTCTGGACTTGCCCTGTTTTTTTTCCTCGTTTCCCATCTTGGCGCCGCCAAAGTCAAGAGGGTTGAGCGTGCCGTAAGAGATCGCCTACGGCCACATCACCCTGAAAGCGCCCGATCTCGTCTGATCTCGGAGGCTAAGCAGGGTCGGGCCTGGTTAGTACCTGGATGGGAGACCGCCTGGGAATACCAGGTGCCGTAGGCTTCTTTTTTTCTTGGAGTTCTGGACTTGCCCTGTTTTTTTCCTCGTTTCCCATCTTGGTGCCGCCAAAGTCAAGAGGGTTGAGCGTGCCGTAAGAGATCGCCTACGGCCACATCACCCTGAAAGCGCCCGATCTCGTCTGATCTCGGAGGCTAAGCAGGGTCGGGCCTGGTTAGTACCTGGATGGGAGACCGCCTGGGAATACCAGGTGCCGTAGGCTTCTTTTTTTCTTGGATTTCTGGACTTGCCCTGTTTTTTTTCCTCGTTTCCCATCTTGGCGCCGCCAAGGTCAAGAGGGTTGAGCGTGCCGTTAGAGATCGCCTACGGCCACATCACCCTGAAAGCGCCCGATCTCGTCTGATCTCGGAGGCTAAGCAGGGTCGGGCCTGGTTAGTACCTGGATGGGAGACCGCCTGGGAATACCAGGTGCCGTAGGCTTCTTTTTTTCTTGGAGTTCTGGACTTGCCCTGTTTTTTTCCTCGTTTCCCACCTTGGTGCCGCCAAAGTCAAGAGGGTTGAGCGTGCCGTAAGAGATCGCCTACGGCCACATCACCCTGAAAGCGCCCGATCTCGTCTGATCTCGGAGGCTAAGCAGGGTCGGGCCTGGTTAGTACCTGGATGGGAGACCGCCTGGGAATACCAGGTGCCGTAGGCTTCTTTTTTTTGGGGGAGTTCTGGCCTTGCCCTGTTTTTTTCCTCGTTTCCCATCTTGGCGCCGCCAAGGTCAAGAGGGTTGAGCGTGCCGTTAGAGATCGCCTACGGCCACATCACCCTGAAAGCGCCCGATCTCGTCTGATCTCGGAGGCTAAGCAGGGTCGGGCCTGGTTAGTACCTGGATGGGAGACCGCCTGGGAATACCAGGTGCCGTAGGCTTCTTTTTTTTGGGGGAGTTCTGGACTTGCCCTGTTTTTTTTCCTCGTTTCCCATCTTGGCGCCGCCAAGGTCAAGAGGGTTGAGCGTGCCGTTAGAGATCGCCTACGGCCACATCACCCTGAAAGCGCCCGATCTCGTCTGATCTCGGAGGCTAAGCAGGGTCGGGCCTGGTTAGTACCTGGATGGGAGACCGCCTGGGAATACCAGGTGCCGTAGGCTTCTTTTTTTGGGGGGCGTTCTGGACTTGCCCTGTTTTTTTTCCTCGTTTCCCATCTTGGCGCCGCCAAGGTCAAGAGGGTTGAGCGTGCCGTTAGAGATCGCCTACGGCCACATCACCCTGAAAGCGCCCGATCTCGTCTGATCTCGGAGGCTAAGCAGGGTCGGGCCTGGTTAGTACCTGGATGGGAGACCGCCTGGGAATACCAGGTGCCGTAAGCTTCTTTTTTTCTTGGATTTCTGGACTTGCCCTGTTTTTTTTCCTCGTTTCCCATCTTGGCGCCGCCAAGGTCAAGAGGGTTGAGCGTGCCGTTAGAGATCGCCTACGGCCACATCACCCTGAAAGCGCCCGATCTCGTCTGATCTCGGAGGCTAAGCAGGGTCGGGCCTGGTTAGTACCTGGATGGGAGACCGCCTGGGAATACCAGGTGCCGTAGGCTTCTTTTTTTCTTGGAGTTCTGGACTTGCCCTGTTTTTTTCCTCGTTTCCCATCTTGGTGCCGCCAAAGTCAAGAGGGTTGAGCGTGCCGTAAGAGATCGCCTACGGCCACATCACCCTGAAAGCGCCCGATCTCGTCTGATCTCGGAGGCTAAGCAGGGTCGGGCCTGGTTAGTACCTGGATGGGAGACCGCCTGGGAATACCAGGTGCCGTAGGCTCCTTTTTTTCTTGGAGTTCTGGACTTGCCCTGTTTTTTTTCCTCGTTTCCCATCTTGGCGCCGCCAAAGTCAAGAGGGTTGAGCGTGCCGTAAGAGATCGCCTACGGCCACATCACCCTGAAAGCGCCCGATCTCGTCTGATCTCGGAGGCTAAGCAGGGTCGGGCCTGGTTAGTACCTGGATGGGAGACCGCCTGGGAATACCAGGTGCCGTAGGCTTCTTTTTTTTGGGGGAGTTCTGGACTTGCCCTGTTTTTTTTCCTCGTTTCCCATCTTGGCGCCGCCAAGGTCAAGAGGGTTGAGCGTGCCGTTAGAGATCGCCTACGGCCACATCACCCTGAAAGCGCCCGATCTCGTCTGATCTCGGAGGCCAAGCAGGGTCGGGCCTGGTTAGTACCTGGATGGGAGACCGCCTGGGAATACCAGGTGCCGTAGGCTTCTTTTTTTGGGGGGCGTTCTGGACTTGCCCTGTTTTTTTTCCTCGTTTCCCATCTTGGCGCCGCCAAGGTCAAGAGGGTTGAGCGTGCCGTTAGAGATCGCCTACGGCCACATCACCCTGAAAGCGCCCGATCTCGTCTGATCTCGGAGGCTAAGCAGGGTCGGGCCTGGTTAGTACCTGGATGGGAGACCGCCTGGGAATACCAGGTGCCGTAGGCTTCTTTTTTTCTTGGATTTCTGGACTTGCCCTGTTTTTTTTCCTCGTTTCCCATCTTGGCGCCGCCAAAGTCAAGAGGGTTGAGCGTGCCGTAAGAGATCGCCTACGGCCACATCACCCTGAAAGCGCCCGATCTCGTCTGATCTCGGAGGCTAAGCAGGGTCGGGCCTGGTTAGTACCTGGATGGGAGACCGCCTGGGAATACCAGGTGCCGTAGGCTTCTTTTTTTCTTGGAGTTCTGGACTTGCCCTGTTTTTTTCCTCGTTTCCCATCTTGGTGCCGCCAAAGTCAAGAGGGTTGAGCGTGCCGTAAGAGATCGCCTACGGCCACATCACCCTGAAAGCGCCCGATCTCGTCTGATCTCGGAGGCTAAGCAGGGTCGGGCCTGGTTAGTACCTGGATGGGAGACCGCCTGGGAATACCAGGTGCCGTAGGCTTCTTTTTTTCTTGGATTTCTGGACTTGCCCTGTTTTTTTTCCTCGTTTCCCATCTTGGCGCCGCCAAAGTCAAGAGGGTTGAGCGTGCCGTAAGAGATCGCCTACGGCCACATCACCCTGAAAGCGCCCGATCTCGTCTGATCTCGGAGGCTAAGCAGGGTCGGGCCTGGTTAGTACCTGGCTGGGAGACCGCCTGGGAATACCAGGTGCCGTAGGCTTCTCTTTTTCTTGGAGTTCTGGACTTGCCCTGTTTTTTTCCTCGTTTCCCATCTTGGTGCCGCCAAAGTCAAGAGGGTTGAGCGTGCCGTAAGAGATCGCCTACGGCCACATCACCCTGAAAGCGCCCGATCTCGTCTGATCTCGGAGGCTAAGCAGGGTCGGGCCTGGTTAGTACCTGGATGGGAGACCGCCTGGGAATACCAGGTGCCGTAGGCTTCTTTTTTTGGGGGGCGTTCTGGACTTGCCCTGTTTTTTTTCCTCGTTTCCCATCTTGGCGCCGCCAAGGTCAAGAGGGTTGAGCGTGCCGTTAGAGATCGCCTACGGCCACATCACCCTGAAAGCGCCCGATCTCGTCTGATCTCGGAGGCTAAGCAGGGTCGGGCCTGGTTAGTACCTGGATGGGAGACCGCCTGGGAATACCAGGTGCCGTAGGCTTCTTTTTTTTGGGGGAGTTCTGGACTTGCCCTGTTTTTTTTCCTCGTTTCCCATCTTGGCGCCGCCAAGGTCAAGAGGGTTGAGCGTGCCATTAGAGATCGCCTACGGCCACATCACCCTGAAAGCGCCCGATCTCGTCTGATCTCGGAGGCTAAGCAGGGTCGGGCCTGGTTAGTACCTGGATGGGAGACCGCCTGGGAATACCAGGTGCCGTAGGCTTCTTTTTTTGGGGGGCGTTCTGGACTTGCCCTGTTTTTTTTCCTCGTTTCCCATCTTGGCGCCGCCAAGGTCAAGAGGGTTGAGCGTGCCGGTAGAGATCGCCTACGGCCACATCACCCTGAAAGCGCCCGATCTCGTCTGATCTCGGAGGCTAAGCAGGGTCGGGCCTGGTTAGTACCTGGATGGGAGACCGCCTGGGAATACCAGGTGCCGTAGGCTTCTTTTTTTCTTGGATTTCTGGACTTGCCCTGTTTTTTTTCCTCGTTTCCCATCTTGGCGCCGCCAAAGTCAAGAGGGTTGAGCGTGCCGTAAGAGATCGCCTACGGCCACATCACCCTGAAAGCGCCCGATCTCGTCTGATCTCGGAGGCTAAGCAGGGTCGGGCCTGGTTAGTACCTGGATGGGAGACCGCCTGGGAATACCAGGTGCCGTAGGCTTCTTTTTTTCTTGGAGTTCTGGACTTGCCCTGTTTTTTTCCTCGTTTCCCATCTTGGTGCCGCCAAAGTCAAGAGGGTTGAGCGTGCCGTAAGAGATCGCCTACGGCCACATCACCCTGAAAGCGCCCGATCTCGTCTGATCTCGGAGGCTAAGCAGGGTCGGGCCTGGTTAGTACCTGGATGGGAGACCGCCTGGGAATACCAGGTGCCGTAGGCTTCTTTTTTTCTTGGATTTCTGGACTTGCCCTGTTTTTTTTCCTCGTTTCCCATCTTGGCGCCGCCAAAGTCAAGAGGGTTGAGCGTGCCGTAAGAGATCGCCTACGGCCACATCACCCTGAAAGCGCCCGATCTCGTCTGATCTCGGAGGCTAAGCAGGGTCGGGCCTGGTTAGTACCTGGATGGGAGACCGCCTGGGAATACCAGGTGCCGTAGGCTTCTCTTTTTCTTGGAGTTCTGGACTTGCCCTGTTTTTTTCCTCGTTTCCCATCTTGGTGCCGCCAAAGTCAAGAGGGTTGAGCGTGCCGTAAGAGATCGCCTACGGCCACATCACCCTGAAAGCGCCCGATCTCGTCTGATCTCGGAGGCTAAGCAGGGTCGGGCCTGGTTAGTACCTGGATGGGAGACCGCCTGGGAATACCAGGTGCCGTAGGCTTCTTTTTTTGGGGGGCGTTCTGGACTTGCCCTGTTTTTTTTCCTCGTTTCCCATCTTGGCGCCGCCAAGGTCAAGAGGGTTGAGCGTGCCGTTAGAGATCGCCTACGGCCACATCACCCTGAAAGCGCCCGATCTCGTCTGATCTCGGAGGCTAAGCAGGGTCGGGCCTGGTTAGTACCTGGATGGGAGACCGCCTGGGAATACCAGGTGCCGTAGGCTTCTTTTTTTTGGGGGAGTTCTGGACTTGCCCTGTTTTTTTTCCTCGTTTCCCATCTTGGCGCCGCCAAGGTCAAGAGGGTTGAGCGTGCCATTAGAGATCGCCTACGGCCACATCACCCTGAAAGCGCCCGATCTCGTCTGATCTCGGAGGCTAAGCAGGGTCGGGCCTGGTTAGTACCTGGATGGGAGACCGCCTGGGAATACCAGGTGCCGTAGGCTTCTTTTTTTGGGGGGCGTTCTGGACTTGCCCTGTTTTTTTTCCTCGTTTCCCATCTTGGCGCCGCCAAGGTCAAGAGGGTTGAGCGTGCCGGTAGAGATCGCCTACGGCCACATCACCCTGAAAGCGCCCGATCTCGTCTGATCTCGGAGGCTAAGCAGGGTCGGGCCTGGTTAGTACCTGGATGGGAGACCGCCTGGGAATACCAGGTGCCGTAGGCTTCTTTTTTTCTTGGATTTCTGGACTTGCCCTGTTTTTTTTCCTCGTTTCCCATCTTGGCGCCGCCAAAGTCAAGAGGGTTGAGCGTGCCGTAAGAGATCGCCTACGGCCACATCACCCTGAAAGCGCCCGATCTCGTCTGATCTCGGAGGCTAAGCAGGGTCGGGCCTGGTTAGTACCTGGATGGGAGACCGCCTGGGAATACCAGGTGCCGTAGGCTTCTTTTTTTCTTGGAGTTCTGGACTTGCCCTGTTTTTTTCCTCGTTTCCCATCTTGGTGCCGCCAAAGTCAAGAGGGTTGAGCGTGCCGTAAGAGATCGCCTACGGCCACATCACCCTGAAAGCGCCCGATCTCGTCTGATCTCGGAGGCTAAGCAGGGTCGGGCCTGGTTAGTACCTGGATGGGAGACCGCCTGGGAATACCAGGTGCCGTAGGCTTCTTTTTTTCTTGGATTTCTGGACTTGCCCTGTTTTTTTTCCTCGTTTCCCATCTTGGCGCCGCCAAAGTCAAGAGGGTTGAGCGTGCCGTAAGAGATCGCCTACGGCCACATCACCCTGAAAGCGCCCGATCTCGTCTGATCTCGGAGGCTAAGCAGGGTCGGGCCTGGTTAGTACCTGGATGGGAGACCGCCTGGGAATACCAGGTGCCGTAGGCTTCTTTTTTTTGGGGGAGTTCTGGACTTGCCCTGTTTTTTTTCCTCGTTTCCCATCTTGGCGCCGCCAAGGTCAAGAGGGTTGAGCGTGCCGTTAGAGATCGCCTACGGCCACATCACCCTGAAAGCGCCCGATCTCGTCTGATCTCGGAGGCTAAGCAGGGTCGGGCCTGGTTAGTACCTGGATGGGAGACCGCCTGGGAATACCAGGTGCCGTAGGCTTCTTTTTTTGGGGGGCGTTCTGGACTTGCCCTGTTTTTTTTCCTCGTTTCCCATCTTGGCGCCGCCAAGGTCAAGAGGGTTGAGCGTGCCGTTAGAGATCGCCTACGGCCACATCACCCTGAAAGCGCCCGATCTCGTCTGATCTCGGAGGCTAAGCAGGGTCGGGCCTGGTTAGTACCTGGATGGGAGACCGCCTGGGAATACCAGGTGCCGTAGGCTTCTTTTTTTCTTGGATTTCTGGACTTGCCCTGTTTTTTTTCCTCGTTTCCCATCTTGGCGCCGCCAAAGTCAAGAGGGTTGAGCGTGCCGTAAGAGATCGCCTACGGCCACATCACCCTGAAAGCGCCCGATCTCGTCTGATCTCGGAGGCTAAGCAGGGTCGGGCCTGGTTAGTACCTGGATGGGAGACCGCCTGGGAATACCAGGTGCCGTAGGCTTCTTTTTTTCTTGGAGTTCTGGACTTGCCCTGTTTTTTTCCTCGTTTCCCATCTTGGTGCCGCCAAAGTCAAGAGGGTTGAGCGTGCCGTAAGAGATCGCCTATGGCCACATCACCCTGAAAGCGCCCGATCTCGTCTGATCTCGGAGGCTAAGCAGGGTCGGGCCTGGTTAGTACCTGGATGGGAGACCGCCTGGGAATACCAGGTGCCGTAGGCTTCTTTTTTTCTTGGAGTTCTGGACTTGCCCTGTTTTTTTCCTCGTTTCCCATCTTGGTGCCGCCAAAGTCAAGAGGGTTGAGCGTGCCGTAAGAGATCGCCTACGGCCACATCACCCTGAAAGCGCCCGATCTCGTCTGATCTCGGAGGCTAAGCAGGGTCGGGCCTGGTTAGTACCTGGATGGGAGACCGCCTGGGAATACCAGGTGCCGTAGGCTTCTTTTTTTGGGGGGCGTTCTGGACTTGCCCTGTTTTTTTTCCTCGTTTCCCATCTTGGCGCCGCCAAGGTCAAGAGGGTTGAGCGTGCCGTTAGAGATCGCCTACGGCCACATCACCCTGAAAGCGCCCGATCTCGTCTGATCTCGGAGGCTAAGCAGGGTCGGGCCTGGTTAGTACCTGGATGGGAGACCGCCTGGGAATACCAGGTGCCGTAGGCTTCTTTTTTTTGGGGGAGTTCTGGACTTGCCCTGTTTTTTTTCCTCGTTTCCCATCTTGGCGCCGCCAAGGTCAAGAGGGTTGAGCGTGCCGTTAGAGATCGCCTACGGCCACATCACCCTGAAAGCGCCCGATCTCGTCTGATCTCGGAGGCTAAGCAGGGTCGGGCCTGGTTAGTACCTGGATGGGAGACCGCCTGGGAATACCAGGTGCCGTAGGCTTCTTTTTTTGGGGGGCGTTCTGGACTTGCCCTGTTTTTTTTCCTCGTTTCCCATCTTGGCGCCGCCAAGGTCAAGAGGGTTGAGCGTGCCGTTAGAGATCACCTACGGCCACATCACCCTGAAAGCGCCCGATCTCGTCTGATCTCGGAGGCTAAGCAGGGTCGGGCCTGGTTAGTACCTGGATGGGAGACCGCCTGGGAATACCAGGTGCCGTAGGCTTCTTTTTTTCTTGGATTTCTGGACTTGCCCTGTTTTTTTTCCTCGTTTCCCATCTTGGCGCCGCCAAAGTCAAGAGGGTTGAGCGTGCCGTAAGAGATCGCCTACGGCCACATCACCCTGAAAGCGCCCGATCTCGTCTGATCTCGGAGGCTAAGCAGGGTCGGGCCTGGTTAGTACCTGGATGGGAGACCGCCTGGGAATACCAGGTGCCGTAGGCTTCTTTTTTTCTTGGAGTTCTGGACTTGCCCTGTTTTTTTCCTCGTTTCCCATCTTGGTGCCGCCAAAGTCAAGAGGGTTGAGCGTGCCGTAAGAGATCGCCTACGGCCTCATCACCCTGAAAGCGCCCGATCTCGTCTGATCTCGGAGGCTAAGCAGGGTCGGGCCTGGTTAGTACCTGGATGGGAGACCGCCTGGGAATACCAGGTGCCGTAGGCTTCTTTTTTTCTTGGATTTCTGGACTTGCCCTGTTTTTTTTCCTCGTTTCCCATCTTGGCGCCGCCAAAGTCAAGAGGGTTGAGCGTGCCGTAAGAGATCGCCTACGGCCACATCACCCTGAAAGCGCCCGATCTCGTCTGATCTCGGAGGCTAAGCAGGGTCGGGCCTGGTTAGTACCTGGATGGGAGACCGCCTGGGAATACCAGGTGCCGTAGGCTTCTTTTTTTTGGGGGAGTTCTGGACTTGCCCTGTTTTTTTTCCTCGTTTCCCATCTTGGCGCCGCCAAGGTCAAGAGGGTTGAGCGTGCCGTTAGAGATCGCCTACGGCCACATCACCCTGAAAGCGCCCGATCTCGTCTGATCTCGGAGGCTAAGCAGGGTCGGGCCTGGTTAGTACCTGGATGGGAGACCGCCTGGGAATACCAGGTGCCGTAGGCTTCTTTTTTTGGGGGGCGTTCTGGACTTGCCCTGTTTTTTTTCCTCGTTTCCCATCTTGGCGCCGCCAAGGTCAAGAGGGTTGAGCGTGCCGTTAGAGATCGCCTACGGCCACATCACCCTGAAAGCGCCCGATCTCGTCTGATCTCGGAGGCTAAGCAGGGTCGGGCCTGGTTAGTACCTGGATGGGAGACCGCCTGGGAATACCAGGTGCCGTAGGCTTCTTTTTTTCTTGGATTTCTGGACTTGCCCTGTTTTTTTTCCTCGTTTCCCATCTTGGCGCCGCCAAAGTCAAGAGGGTTGAGCGTGCCGTAAGAGATCGCCTACGGCCACATCACCCTGAAAGCGCCCGATCTCGTCTGATCTCGGAGGCTAAGCAGGGTCGGGCCTGGTTAGTACCTGGATGGGAGACCGCCTGGGAATACCAGGTGCCGTAGGCTTCTCTTTTTCTTGGAGTTCTGGACTTGCCCTGTTTTTTTCCTCGTTTCCCATCTTGGTGCCGCCAAAGTCAAGAGGGTTGAGCGTGCCGTAAGAGATCGCCTACGGCCACATCACCCTGAAAGCGCCCGATCTCGTCTGATCTCGGAGGCTAAGCAGGGTCGGGCCTGGTTAGTACCTGGATGGGAGACCGCCTGGGAATACCAGGTGCCGTAGGCTTTTTTTTTGGGGGGCGTTCTGGACTTGCCCTGTTTTTTTCCTCGTTTCCCATCTTGGCGCCGCCAAGGTCAAGAGGGTTGAGCGTGCCGTTAGAGATCGCCTACGGCCACATCACCCTGAAAGCGCCCGATCTCGTCTGATCTCGGAGGCTAAGCAGGGTCGGGCCTGGTTAGTACCTGGATGGGAGACCGCCTGGGAATACCAGGTGCCGTAGGCTTCTTTTTTTTGGGGGAGTTCTGGACTTGCCCTGTTTTTTTTCCTCGTTTCCCATCTTGGCGCCGCCAAGGTCAAGAGGGTTGAGCGTGCCGTTAGAGATTGCCTACGGCCACATCACCCTGAAAGCGCCCGATCTCGTCTGATCTCGGAGGCTAAGCAGGGTCGGGCCTGGTTAGTACCTGGATGGGAGACCGCCTGGGAATACCAGGTGCCGTAGGCTTCTTTTTTTGGGGGGCGTTCTGGACTTGCCCTGTTTTTTTTCCTCGTTTCCCATCTTGGCGCCGCCAAGGTCAAGAGGGTTGAGCGTGCCGTTAGAGATCGCCTACGGCCACATCACCCTGAAAGCGCCCGATCTCGTCTGATCTCGGAGGCTAAGCTGGGTCGGGCCTGGTTAGTACCTGGATGGGAGACCGCCTGGGAATACCAGGTGCCGTAGGCTTCTTTTTTTCTTGGATTTCTGGACTTGCCCTGTTTTTTTTCCTCGTTTCCCATCTTGGCGCCGCCAAAGTCAAGAGGGTTGAGCGTGCCGTAAGAGATCGCCTACGGCCACATCACCCTGAAAGCGCCCGATCTCGTCTGATCTCGGAGGCTAAGCAGGGTCGGGCCTGGTTAGTACCTGGATGGGAGACCGCCTGGGAATACCAGGTGCTGTAGGCTTCTTTTTTTCTTGGAGTTCTGGACTTGCCCTGTTTTTTTCCTCGTTTCCCATCTTGGTGCCGCCAAAGTCAAGAGGGTTGAGCGTGCCGTAAGAGATCGCCTACGGCCACATCACCCTGAAAGCGCCCGATCTCGTCTGATCTCGGAGGCTAAGCAGGGTCGGGCCTGGTTAGTACCTGGATGGGAGACCGCCTGGGAATACCAGGTGCCGTAGGTTTCTTTTTTTCTTGGATTTCTGGACTTGCCCTGTTTTTTTTCCTCGTTTCCCATCTTGGCGCCGCCAAAGTCAAGAGGGTTGAGCGTGCCGTAAGAGATCGCCTACGGCCACATCACCCTGAAAGCGCCCGATCTCGTCTGATCTCGGAGGCTAAGCAGGGTCGGGCCTGGTTAGTACCTGGATGGGAGACCGCCTGGGAATACCAGGTGCCGTAGGCTTCTTTTTTTTGGGGGAGTTCTGGACTTGCCCTGTTTTTTTTCGTCGTTTCCCATCTTGGCGCCGCCAAGGTCAAGAGGGTTGAGCATGCCGTTAGAGATCGCCTACGGCCACATCACCCTGAAAGCGCCCGATCTCGTCTGATCTCGGAGGCTAAGCAGGGTCGGGCCTGGTTAGTACCTGGATGGGAGACCGCCTGGGAATACCAGGTGCCGTAGGCTTCTTTTTTTGGGGGGCGTTCTGGACTTGCCCTGTTTTTTTTCCTCGTTTCCCATCTTGGCGCCGCCAAGGTCAAGAGGGTTGAGCGTGCCGTTAGAGATCGCCTACGGCCACATCACCCTGAAAGCGCCCGATCTCGTCTGATCTCGGAGGCTAAGCAGGGTCGGGCCTGGTTAGTACCTGGATGGGAGACCGCCTGGGAATACCAGGTGCCGTAGGCTTCTTTTTTTCTTGGATTTCTGGACTTGCCCTGTTTTTTTTCCTCGTTTCCCATCTTGGCGCCGCCAAAGTCAAGAGGGTTGAGCGTGCCGTAAGAGATCGCCTACGGCCACATCACCCTGAAAGCGCCCGATCTCGTCTGATCTCGGAGGCTAAGCAGGGTCGGGCCTGGTTAGTACCTGGATGGGAGACCGCCTGGGAATACCAGGTGCCGTAGGCTTCTTTTTTTCTTGGAGTTCTGGACTTGCCCTGTTTTTTTCCTCGTTTCCCATCTTGGTGCCGCCAAAGTCAAGAGGGTTGAGTGTGCCTTAAGAGATCGCCTACGGTCACATCACCCTGAAAGCGCCCGATCTCGTCTGATCTCGGAGGCTAAGCAGGGTCGGGCCTGGTTAGTACCTGGATGGGAGACCGCCTGGGAATACCAGGTGCCGTAGGCTCCTTTTTTTCTTGGAGTTCTGGACTTGCCCTGTTTTTTTTCCTCGTTTCCCATCTTGGCGCCGCCAAAGTCAAGAGGGTTGAGCGTGCCGTAAGAGATCGCCTACGGCCACATCACCCTGAAAGCGCCCGATCTCGTCTGATCTCGGAGGCTAAGCAGGGTCGGGCCTGGTTAGTACCTGGATGGGAGACCGCCTGGGAATACCAGGTGCCGTAGGCTTCTTTTTTTTGGGGGAGTTCTGGACTTGCCCTGTTTTTTTTCCTCGTTTCCCATCTTGGCGCCGCCAAGGTCAAGAGGGTTGAGCGTGCCGTTAGAGATCGCCTACGGCCACATCACCCTGAAAGCGCCCGATCTCGTCTGATCTCGGAGGCTAAGCAGGGTCGGGCCTGGTTAGTACCTGGATGGGAGACCGCCTGGGAATACCAGGTGCCGTAGGCTTCTTTTTTTGGGGGGCGTTCTGGACTTGCCCTGTTTTTTTTCCTCGTTTCCCATCTTGGCGCCGCCAAGGTCAAGAGGGTTGAGCGTGCCGTTAGAGATCGCCTACGGCCACATCACCCTGAAAGCGCCCGATCTCGTCTGATCTCGGAGGCTAAGCAGGGTCGGGCCTGGTTAGTACCTGGATGGGAGACCGCCTGGGAATACCAGGTGCCGTAGGCTTCTTTTTTTCTTGGATTTCTGGACTTGCCCTGTTTTTTTTCCTCGTTTCCCATCTTGGCGCCGCCAAAGTCAAGAGGGTTGAGCGTGCCGTAAGAGATCGCCTACGGCCACATCACCCTGAAAGCGCCCGATCTCGTCTGATCTCGGAGGCTAAGCAGGGTCGGGCCTGGTTAGTACCTGGATGGGAGACCGCCTGGGAATACCAGGTGCCGTAGGCTTCTTTTTTTCTTGGAGTTCTGGACTTGCCCTGTTTTTTTCCTCGTTTCCCATCTTGGTGCCGCCAAAGTCAAGAGGGTTGAGCGTGCCGTAAGAGATCGCCTACGGCCACATCACCCTGAAAGCGCCCGATCTCGTCTGATCTCGGAGGCTAAGCAGGGTCGGGCCTGGTTAGTACCTGGATGGGAGACCGCCTGGGAATACCAGGTGCCGTAGGCTTCTTTTTTTCTTGGATTTCTGGACTTGCCCTGTTTTTTTTCCTCGTTTCCCATCTTGGCGCCGCCAAAGTCAAGAGGGTTGAGCGTGCCGTAAGAGATCGCCTACGGCCACATCACCCTGAAAGCGCCCGATCTCGTCTGATCTCGGAGGCTAAGCAGGGTCGGGCCTGGTTAGTACCTGGATGGGAGACCGCCTGGGAATACCAGGTGCCGTAGGCTTCTCTTTTTCTTGGAGTTCTGGACTTGCCCTGTTTTTTTCCTCGTTTCCCATCTTGGTGCCGCCAAAGTCAAGAGGGTTGAGCGTGCCGTAAGAGATCGCCTACGGCCACATCACCCTGAAAGCGCCCGATCTCGTCTGATCTCGGAGGCTAAGCAGGGTCGGGCCTGGTTAGTACCTGGATGGGAGACCGCCTGGGAATACCAGGTGCCGTAGGCTTCTTTTTTTGGGGGGCGTTCTGGACTTGCCCTGTTTTTTTTCCTCGTTTCCCATCTTGGCGCCGCCAAGGTCAAGAGGGTTGAGCGTGCCGTTAGAGATCGCCTACGGCCACATCACCCTGAAAGCGCCCGATCTCGTCTGATCTCGGAGGCTAAGCAGGGTCGGGCCTGGTTAGTACCTGGATGGGAGACCGCCTGGGAATACCAGGTGCCGTAGGCTTCTTTTTTTTGGGGGAGTTCTGGACTTGCCCTGTTTTTTTTCCTCGTTTCCCATCTTGGCGCCGCCAAGGTCAAGAGGGTTGAGCGTGCCGTTAGAGATCGCCTACGGCCACATCACCCTGAAAGCGCCCGATCTCGTCTGATCTCGGAGGCTAAGCAGGGTCGGGCCTGGTTAGTACCTGGATGGGAGACCGCCTGGGAATACCAGGTGCCGTAGGCTTCTTTTTTTGGGGGGCGTTCTGGACTTGCCCTGTTTTTTTTCCTCGTTTCCCATCTTGGCGCCGCCAAGGTCAAGAGGGTTGAGCGTGCTGTTAGAGATCGCCTACGGCCACATCACCCTGAAAGCGCCCGATCTCGTCTGATCTCGGAGGCTAAGCAGGGTCGGGCCTGGTTAGTACCTGGATGGGAGACCGCCTGGGAATACCAGGTGCCGTAGGCTTCTTTTTTTCTTGGATTTCTGGACTTGCCCTGTTTTTTTTCCTCGTTTCCCATCTTGGCGCCGCCAAAGTCAAGAGGGTTGAGCGTGCCGTAAGAGATCGCCTACGGCCACATCACCCTGAAAGCGCCCGATCTCGTCTGATCTCGGAGGCTAAGCAGGGTCGGGCCTGGTTAGTACCTGGATGGGAGACCGCCTGGGAATACCAGGTGCCGTAGGCTTCTTTTTTTCTTGGAGTTCTGGACTTGCCCTGTTTTTTTCCTCGTTTCCCATCTTGGTGCCGCCAAAGTCAAGAGGGTTGAGCGTGCCGTAAGAGATCGCCTACGGCCACATCACCCTGAAAGCGCCCGATCTCGTCTGATCTCGGAGGCTAAGCAGGGTCGGGCCTGGTTAGTACCTGGATGGGAGACCGCCTGGGAATACCAGGTGCCGTAGGCTTCTTTTTTTCTTGGATTTCTGGACTTGCCCTGTTTTTTTTCCTCGTTTCCCATCTTGGCGCCGCCAAAGTCAAGAGGGTTGAGCGTGCCGTAAGAGATCGCCTACGGCCACATCACCCTGAAAGCGCCCGATCTCGTCTGATCTCGGAGGCTAAGCAGGGTCGGGCCTGGTTAGTACCTGGATGGGAGACCGCCTGGGAATACCAGGTGCCGTAGGCTTCTTTTTTTTGGGGGAGTTCTGGACTTGCCCTGTTTTTTTTCCTCGTTTCCCATCTTGGCGCCGCCAAGGTCAAGAGGGTTGAGCGTGCCGTTAGAGATCGCCTACGGCCACATCACCCTGAAAGCGCCCGATCTCGTCTGATCTCGGAGGCTAAGCAGGGTCGGGCCTGGTTAGTACCTGGATGGGAGACCGCCTGGGAATACCAGGTGCCGTAGGCTTCTTTTTTTGGGGGGCGTTCTGGACTTGCCCTGTTTTTTTTCCTCGTTTCCCATCTTGGCGCCGCCAAGGTCAAGAGGGTTGAGCGTGCCGTTAGAGATCGCCTACGGCCACATCACCCTGAAAGCGCCCGATCTCGTCTGATCTCGGAGGCTAAGCAGGGTCGGGCCTGGTTAGTACCTGGATGGGAGACCGCCTGGGAATACCAGGTGCCGTAGGCTTCTTTTTTTCTTGGATTTCTGGACTTGCCCTGTTTTTTTTCCTCGTTTCCCATCTTGGCGCCGCCAAAGTCAAGAGGGTTGAGCGTGCCGTAAGAGATCGCCTACGGCCACATCACCCTGAAAGCGCCCGATCTCGTCTGATCTCGGAGGCTAAGCAGGGTCGGGCCTGGTTAGTACCTGGATGGGAGACTGCCTGGGAATACCAGGTGCCGTAGGCTTCTTTTTTTCTTGGAGTTCTGGACTTGCCCTGTTTTTTTCCTCGTTTCCCATCTTGGTGCCGCCAAAGTCAAGAGGGTTGAGCATGCCGTAAGAGATTGCCTATGGCCACATCACCCTGAAAGCGCCCGATCTCGTCTGATCTCGGAGGCTAAGCAGGGTCGGGCCTGGTTAGTACCTGGATGGGAGACCGCCTGGGAATACCAGGTGCCGTAGGCTTCTTTTTTTCTTGGAGTTCTGGACTTGCCCTGTTTTTTTCCTCGTTTCCCATCTTGGTGCCGCCAAAGTCAAGAGGGTTGAGCGTGCCGTAAGAGATCGCCTACGGCCACATCACCCTGAAAGCGCCCGATCTCGTCTGATCTCGGAGGCTAAGCAGGGTCGGGCCTGGTTAGTACCTGGATGGGAGACCGCCTGGGAATACCAGGTGCCGTAGGCTTCTTTTTTTGGGGGGCGTTCTGGACTTGCCCTGTTTTTTTTCCTCGTTTCCCATCTTGGCGCCGCCAAGGTCAAGAGGGTTGAGCGTGCCGTTAGAGATCGCCTACGGCCACATCACCCTGAAAGCGCCCGATCTCGTCTGATCTCGGAGGCTAAGCAGGGTCGGGCCTGGTTAGTACCTGGATGGGAGACCGCCTGGGAATACCAGGTGCCGTAGGCTTCTTTTTTTTGGGGGAGTTCTGGACTTGCCCTGTTTTTTTTCCTCGTTTCCCATCTTGGCGCCGCCAAGGTCAAGAGGGTTGAGCGTGCCGTTAGAGATCGCCTACGGCCACATCACCCTGTAAGCGCCCGATCTCGTCTGATCTCGGAGGCTAAGCAGGGTCGGGCCTGGTAAGTACCTGGATGGGAGACCGCCTGGGAATACCAGGTGCCGTAGGCTTCTTTTTTTGGGGGGCGTTCTGGACTTGCCCTGTTTTTTTTCCTCGTTTCCCATCTTGGCGCCGCCAAGGTCAAGAGGGTTGAGCGTGCCGTTAGAGATCGCCTACGGCCACATCACCCTGAAAGCGCCCGATCTCGTCTGATCTCGGAGGCTAAGCAGGGTCGGGCCTGGTTAGTACCTGGATGGGAGACCGCCTGGGAATACCAGGTGCCGTAGGCTTCTTTTTTTTGGGGGAGTTCTGGACTTGCCCTGTTTTTTTTCCTCGTTTCCCATCTTGGCGCCGCCAAGGTCAAGAGGGTTGAGCGTGCCGTTAGAGATCGCCTACGGCCACATCACCCTGAAAGCGCCCGATCTCGTCTGATCTCGGAGGCTAAGCAGGGTCGGGCCTGGTTAGTACCTGGATGGGAGACCGCCTGGGAATACCAGGTGCCGTAGGCTTCTTTTTTTGGGGGGCGTTCTGGACTTGCCCTGTTTTTTTTCCTCGTTTCCCATCTTGGCGCCGCCAAGGTCAAGAGGGTTGAGCGTGCTGTTAGAGATCGCCTACGGCCACATCACCCTGAAAGCGCCCGATCTCGTCTGATCTCGGAGGCTAAGCAGGGTCGGGCCTGGTTAGTACCTGGATGGGAGACCGCCTGGGAATACCAGGTGCCGTAGGCTTCTTTTTTTCTTGGATTTCTGGACTTGCCCTGTTTTTTTTCCTCGTTTCCCATCTTGGCGCCGCCAAAGTCAAGAGGGTTGAGCGTGCCGTAAGAGATCGCCTACGGCCACATCACCCTGAAAGCGCCCGATCTCGTCTGATCTCGGAGGCTAAGCAGGGTCGGGCCTGGTTTGTACCTGGATGGGAGACCGCCTGGGAATACCAGGTGCCGTAGGCTTCTTTTTTTCTTGGAGTTCTGGACTTGCCCTGTTTTTTTCCTCGTTTCCCATCTTGGTGCCGCCAAAGTCAAGAGGGTTGAGCGTGCCGTAAGAGATCGCCTACGGCCACATCACCCTGAAAGCGCCCGATCTCGTCTGATCTCGGAGGCTAAGCAGGGTCGGGCCTGGTTAGTACCTGGATGGGAGACCGCCTGGGAATACCAGGTGCCGTAGGCTTCTTTTTTTCTTGGATTTCTGGACTTGCCCTGTTTTTTTTCCTCGTTTCCCATCTTGGCGCCGCCAAAGTCAAGAGGGTTGAGCGTGCCGTAAGAGATCGCCTACGGCCACATCACCCTGAAAGCGCCCGATCTCGTCTGATCTCGGAGGCTAAGCAGGGTCGGGCCTGGTTAGTACCTGGATGGGAGACCGCCTGGGAATACCAGGTGCCGTAGGCTTCTTTTTTTTGGGGGAGTTCTGGACTTGCCCTGTTTTTTTTCCTCGTTTCCCATCTTGGCGCCGCCAAGGTCAAGAGGGTTGAGCGTGCCGTTAGAGATCGCCTACGGCCACATCACCCTGAAAGCGCCCGATCTCGTCTGATCTCGGAGGCTAAGCAGGGTCGGGCCTGGTTAGTACCTGGATGGGAGACCGCCTGGGAATACCAGGTGCCGTAGGCTTCTTTTTTTGGGGGGCGTTCTGGACTTGCCCTGTTTTTTTTCCTCGTTTCCCATCTTGGCGCCGCCAAGGTCAAGAGGGTTGAGCGTGCCGTTAGAGATCGCCTACGGCCACATCACCCTGAAAGCGCCCGATCTCGTCTGATCTCGGAGGCTAAGCAGGGTCGGGCCTGGTTAGTACCTGGATGGGAGACCGCCTGGGAATACCAGGTGCCGTAGGCTTCTTTTTTTCTTGGATTTCTGGACTTGCCCTGTTTTTTTTCCTCGTTTCCCATCTTGGCGCCGCCAAAGTCAAGAGGGTTGAGCGTGCCGTAAGAGATCGCCTACGGCCACATCACCCTGAAAGCGCCCGATCTCGTCTGATCTCGGAGGCTAAGCAGGGTCGGGCCTGGTTAGTACCTGGATGGGAGACTGCCTGGGAATACCAGGTGCCGTAGGCTTCTTTTTTTCTTGGAGTTCTGGACTTGCCCTGTTTTTTTCCTCGTTTCCCATCTTGGTGCCGCCAAAGTCAAGAGGGTTGAGCGTGCCGTAAGAGATCGCCTATGGCCACATCACCCTGAAAGCGCCCGATCTCGTCTGATCTCGGAGGCTAAGCAGGGTCGGGCCTGGTTAGTACCTGGATGGGAGACCGCCTGGGAATACCAGGTGCCGTAGGCTTCTTTTTTTCTTGGAGTTCTGGACTTGCCCTGTTTTTTTCCTCGTTTCCCATCTTGGTGCCGCCAAAGTCAAGAGGGTTGAGCGTGCCGTAAGAGATCGCCTACGGCCACATCACCCTGAAAGCGCCCGATCTCGTCTGATCTCGGAGGCTAAGCAGGGTCGGGCCTGGTTAGTACCTGGATGGGAGACCGCCTGGGAATACCAGGTGCCGTAGGCTTCTTTTTTTGGGGGGCGTTCTGGACTTGCCCTGTTTTTTTTCCTCGTTTCCCATCTTGGCGCCGCCAAGGTCAAGAGGGTTGAGCGTGCCGTTAGAGATCGCCTACGGCCACATCACCCTGAAAGCGCCCGATCTCGTCTGATCTCGGAGGCTAAGCAGGGTCGGGCCTGGTTAGTACCTGGATGGGAGACCGCCTGGGAATACCAGGTGCCGTAGGCTTCTTTTTTTTGGGGGAGTTCTGGACTTGCCCTGTTTTTTTTCCTCGTTTCCCATCTTGGCGCCGCCAAGGTCAAGAGGGTTGAGCGTGCCGTTAGAGATCGCCTACGGCCACATCACCCTGAAAGCGCCCGATCTCGTCTGATCTCGGAGGCTAAGCAGGGTCGGGCCTGGTTAGTACCTGGATGGGAGACCGCCTGGGAATACCAGGTGCCGTAGGCTTCTTTTTTTGGGGGGCGTTCTGGACTTGCCCTGTTTTTTTTCCTCGTTTCCCATCTTGGCGCCGCCAAGGTCAAGAGGGTTGAGCGTGCCGTTAGAGATCGCCTACGGCCACATCACCCTGAAAGCGCCCGATCTCGTCTGATCTCGGAGGCTAAGCAGGGTCGGGCCTGGTTAGTACCTGGATGGGAGACCGCCTGGGAATACCAGGTGCCGTAGGCTTCTTTTTTTCTTGGATTTCTGGACTTGCCCTGTTTTTTTTCCTCGTTTCCCATCTTGGCGCCGCCAAAGTCAAGAGGGTTGAGCGTGCCGTAAGAGATCGCCTACGGCCACATCACCCTGAAAGCGCCCGATCTCGTCTGATCTCGGAGGCTAAGCAGGGTCGGGCCTGGTTAGTACCTGGATGGGAGACCGCCTGGGAATACCAGGTGCCGTAGGCTTCTTTTTTTCTTGGAGTTCTGGACTTGCCCTGTTTTTTTCCTCGTTTCCCATCTTGGTGCCGCCAAAGTCAAGAGGGTTGAGCGTGCCGTAAGAGATCGCCTACGGCCACATCACCCTGAAAGCGCCCGATCTCGTCTGATCTCGGAGGCTAAGCAGGGTCGGGCCTGGTTAGTACCTGGATGGGAGACCGCCTGGGAATACCAGGTGCCGTAGGCTTCTTTTTTTTCTTGGATTTCTGGACTTGCCCTGTTTTTTTTCCTCGTTTCCCATCTTGGCGCCGCCAAAGTCAAGAGGGTTGAGCGTGCCGTAAGAGATCGCCTACGGCCACATCACCTTGAAAGCGCCCGATCTCGTCTGATCTCGGAGGCTAAGCAGGGTCGGGCCTGGTTAGTACCTGGATGGGAGACCGCCTGGGAATACCAGGTGCCGTAGGCTTCTTTTTTTTGGGGGAGTTCTGGACTTGCCCTGTTTTTTTTCCTCGTTTCCCATCTTGGCGCCGCCAAGGTCAAGAGGGTTGAGCGTGCCGTTAGAGATCGCCTACGGCCACATCACCCTGAAAGCGCCCGATCTCGTCTGATCTCGGAGGCTAAGCAGGGTCGGGCCTGGTTAGTACCTGGATGGGAGACCGCCTGGGAATACCAGGTGCCGTAGGCTTCTTTTTTTGGGGGGCGTTCTGGACTTGCCCTGTTTTTTTTCCTCGTTTCCCATCTTGGCGCCGCCAAGGTCAAGAGGGTTGAGCGTGCCGTTAGAGATCGCCTACGGCCACATCACCCTGAAAGCGCCCGATCTCGTCTGATCTCGGAGGCTAAGCAGGGTCGGGCCTGGTTAGTACCTGGATGGGAGACCGCCTGGGAATACCAGGTGCCGTAGGCTTCTTTTTTTCTTGGATTTCTGGACTTGCCCTGTTTTTTTTCCTCGTTTCCCATCTTGGCGCCGCCAAAGTCAAGAGGGTTGAGCGTGCCGTAAGAGATCGCCTACGGCCACATCACCCTGAAAGCGCCCGATCTCGGAGGCTAAGCAGGGTCGGGCCTGGTTAGTACCTGGATGGGAGACCGCCTGGGAATACCAGGTGCCGTAGGCTTCTTTTTTTTGGGGGAGTTCTGGACTTGCCCTGTTTTTTTTCCTCGTTTCCCATCTTGGCGCCGCCAAGGTCAAGAGGGTTGAGCGTGCCGTTAGAGATCGCCTACGGCCACATCACCCTGAAAGCGCCAGATCTCGTCTGATCTCGGAGGCTAAGCAGGGTCGGGCCTGGTTAGTACCTGGATGGGAGACCGCCTGGGAATACCAGGTGCCGTAGGCTTCTTTTTTTGGGGGGCGTTCTGGACTTGCCCTGTTTTTTTTCCTCGTTTCCCATCTTGGCGCCGCCAAGGTCAAGAGGGTTGAGCGTGCCGTTAGAGATCGCCTACGGCCACATCACCCTGAAAGCGCCCGATCTCGTCTGACTCTCGGAGGCTAAGCAGGGTCGGGCCTGGTTAGTACCTGGATGGGAGACCGCCTGGGAATACCAGGTGCCGTAGGCTTCTTTTTTTCTTGGATTTCTGGACTTGCCCTGTTTTTTTTCCTCGTTTCCCATCTTGGCGCCGCCAAAGTCAAGAGGGTTGAGCGTGCCGTAAGAGATCGCCTACGGCCACATCACCCTGAAAGCGCCCGATCTCGTCTGATCTCGGAGGCTAAGCAGGGTCGGGCCTGGTTAGTACCTGGATGGGAGACCGCCTGGGAATACCAGGTGCCGTAGGCTTCTTTTTTTCTTGGAGTTCTGGACTTGCCCTGTTTTTTTCCTCGTTTCCCATCTTGGTGCCGCCAAAGTCAAGAGGGTTGAGCGTGCCGTAAGAGATCGCCTACGGCCACATCACCCTGAAAGCGCCCGATCTCGTCTGATCTCGGAGGCTAAGCAGGGTCGGGCCTGGTTAGTACCTGGATGGGAGACCGCCTGGGAATACCAGGTGCCGTAGGCTTCTTTTTTTCTTGGATTTCTGGACTTGCCCTGTTTTTTTTCCTCGTTTCCCATCTTGGCGCCGCCAAGGTCAAGAGGGTTGAGCGTGCCGTTAGAGATCGCCTACGGCCACATCACCCTGAAAGCGCCCGATCTCGTCTGATCTCGGAGGCTAAGCAGGGTCGGGCCTGGTTAGTACCTGGATGGGAGACCGCCTGGGAATACCAGGTGCCGTAGGCTTCTTTTTTTCTTGGAGTTCTGGACTTGCCCTGTTTTTTTCCTCGTTTCCCACCTTGGTGCCGCCAAAGTCAAGAGGGTTGAGCGTGCCGTAAGAGATCGCCTACGGCCACATCACCCTGAAAGCGCCCGATCTCGTCTGATCTCGGAGGCTAAGCAGGGTCGGGCCTGGTTAGTACCTGGATGGGAGACCGCCTGGGAATACCAGGTGCCGTAGGCTTCTTTTTTTTGGGGGAGTTCTGGCCTTGCCCTGTTTTTTTCCTCGTTTCCCATCTTGGCGCCGCCAAGGTCAAGAGGGTTGAGCGTGCCGTTAGAGATCGCCTACGGCCACATCACCCTGAAAGCGCCCGATCTCGTCTGATCTCGGAGGCTAAGCAGGGTCGGGCCTGGTTAGTACCTGGATGGGAGACCGCCTGGGAATACCAGGTGCCGTAGGCTTCTATTTTTTGGGGGAGTTCTGGACTTGCCCTGTTTTTTTTCCTCGTTTCCCATCTTGGCGCCGCCAAGGTCAAGAGGGTTGAGCGTGCCGTTAGAGATCGCCTACGGCCACATCACCCTGAAAGCGCCCGATCTCGTCTGATCTCGGAGGCTAAGCAGGGTCGGGCCTGGTTAGTACCTGGATGGGAGACCGCCTGGGAATACCAGGTGCCGTAGGCTTCTTTTTTTGGGGGGCGTTCTGGACTTGCCCTGTTTTTTTTCCTCGTTTCCCATCTTGGCGCCGCCAAGGTCAAGAGGGTTGAGCGTGCCGTTAGAGATCGCCTACGGCCACATCACCCTGAAAGCGCCCGATCTCGTCTGATCTCGGAGGCTAAGCAGGGTCGGGCCTGGTTAGTACCTGGATGGGAGACCGCCTGGGAATACCAGGTGCCGTAGGCTTCTTTTTTTCTTGGATTTCTGGACTTGCCCTGTTTTTTTTCCTCGTTTCCCATCTTGGCGCCGCCAAGGTCAAGAGGGTTGAGCGTGCCGTTAGAGATCGCCTACGGCCACATCACCCTGAAAGCGCCCGATCTCGTCTGATCTCGGAGGCTAAGCAGGGTCGGGCCTGGTTAGTACCTGGATGGGAGACCGCCTGGGAATACCAGGTGCCGTAGGCTTCTTTTTTTCTTGGAGTTCTGGACTTGCCCTGTTTTTTTCCTCGTTTCCCACCTTGGTGCCGCCAAAGTCAAGAGGGTTGAGCGTGCCGTAAGAGATCGCCTACGGCCACATCACCCTGAAAGCGCCCGATCTCGTCTGATCTCGGAGGCTAAGCAGGGTCGGGCCTGGTTAGTACCTGGATGGGAGACCGCCTGGGAATACCAGGTGCCGTAGGCTTCTTTTTTTTGGGGGAGTTCTGGCCTTGCCCTGTTTTTTTCCTCGTTTCCCATCTTGGCGCCGCCAAGGTCAAGAGGGTTGAGCGTGCCGTTAGAGATCGCCTACGGCCACATCACCCTGAAAGCGCCCGATCTCGTCTGATCTCGGAGGCTAAGCAGGGTCGGGCCTGGTTAGTACCTGGATGGGAGACCGCCTGGGAATACCAGGTGCCGTAGGCTTCTATTTTTTGGGGGAGTTCTGGACTTGCCCTGTTTTTTTTCCTCGTTTCCCATCTTGGCGCCGCCAAGGTCAAGAGGGTTGAGCGTGCCGTTAGAGATCGCCTACGGCCACATCACCCTGAAAGCGCCCGATCTCGTCTGATCTCGGAGGCTAAGCAGGGTCGGGCCTGGTTAGTACCTGGATGGGAGACCACCTGGGAATACCAGGTGCCGTAGGCTTCTTTTTTTGGGGGGCGTTCTGGACTTGCCCTGTTTTTTTTCCTCGTTTCCCATCTTGGCGCCGCCAAGGTCAAGAGGGTTGAGCGTGCCGTTAGAGATCGCCTACGGCCACATCACCCTGAAAGCGCCCGATCTCGTCTGATCTCGGAGGCTAAGCAGGGTCGGGCCTGGTTAGTACCTGGATGGGAGACCGCCTGGGAATACCAGGTGCCATAGGCTTCTTTTTTTCTTGGATTTCTGGACTTGCCCTGTTTTTTTTCCTCGTTTCCCATCTTGGCGCCGCCAAGGTCAAGAGGGTTGAGCGTGCCGTTAGAGATCGCCTACGGCCACATCACCCTGAAAGCGCCCGATCTCGTCTGATCTCGGAGGCTAAGCAGGGTCGGGCCTGGTTAGTACCTGGATGGGAGACCGCCTGGGAATACCAGGTGCCGTAGGCTTCTTTTTTTCTTGGAGTTCTGGACTTGCCCTGTTTTTTTCCTCGTTTCCCATCTTGGTGCCGCCAAAGTCAAGAGGGTTGAGCGTGCCGTAAGAGATCGCCTACGGCCACATCACCCTGAAAGCGCCCGATCTCGTCTGATCTCGGAGGCTAAGCAGGGTCGGGCCTGGTTAGTACCTGGATGGGAGACCGCCTGGGAATACCAGGTGCCGTAGGCTCCTTTTTTTCTTGGAGTTCTGGACTTGCCCTGTTTTTTTTCCTCGTTTCCCATCTTGGCGCCGCCAAAGTCAAGAGGGTTGAGCGTGCCGTAAGAGATCGCCTACGGCCACATCACCCTGAAAGCGCCCGATCTCGTCTGATCTCGGAGGCTAAGCAGGGTCGGGCCTGGTTAGTACCTGGATGGGAGACCGCCTGGGAATACCAGGTGCCGTAGGCTCCTTTTTTTCTTGGAGTTCTGGACTTGCCCTGTTTTTTTTCCTCGTTTCCCATCTTGGCGCCGCCAAAGTCAAGAGGGTTGAGCGTGCCGTAAGAGATCGCCTACGGCCACATCACCCTGAAAGCGCCCGATCTCGTCTGATCTCGGAGGCTAAGCAGGGTCGGGCCTGGTTAGTACCTGGATGGGAGACCGCCTGGGAATACCAGGTGCCGTAGGCTTCTTTTTTTTGGGGGAGTTCTGGACTTGCCCTGTTTTTTTTCCTCGTTTCCCATCTTGGCGCCGCCAAGGTCAAGAGGGTTGAGCGTGCCGTTAGAGATCGCCTACGGCCACATCACCCTGAAAGCGCCCGATCTCGTCTGATCTCGGAGGCTAAGCAGGGTCGGGCCTGGTTAGTACCTGGATGGGAGACCGCCTGGGAATACCAGGTGCCGTAGGCTTCTTTTTTTCTTGGATTTCTGGACTTGCCCTGTTTTTTTTCCTTGTTTCCCATCTTGGCGCCGCCAAAGTCAAGAGGGTTGAGCGTGCCGTAAGAGATCGCCTACGGCCACATCACCCTGAAAGCGCCCGATCTCGTCTGATCTCGGAGGCTAAGCAGGGTCGGGCCTGGTTAGTACCTGGATGGGAGACCGCCTGGGAATACCAGGTGCCGTAGGCTTCTTTTTTTCTTGGAGTTCTGGACTTGCCCTGTTTTTTTCCTCGTTTCCCATCTTGGTGCCGCCAAAGTCAAGAGGGTTGAGCGTGCCGTAAGAGATCGCCTATGGCCACATCACCCTGAAAGCGCCCGATCTCGTCTGATCTCGGAGGCTAAGCAGGGTCGGGCCTGGTTAGTACCTGGATGGGAGACCGCCTGGGAATACCAGGTGCCGTAGGCTTCTTTTTTTCTTGGAGTTCTGGACTTGCCCTGTTTTTTTCCTCGTTTCCCATCTTGGTGCCGCCAAAGTCAAGAGGGTTGAGCGTGCCGTAAGAGATCGCCTACGGCCACATCACCCTGAAAGCGCCCGATCTCGTCTGATCTCGGAGGCTAAGCAGGGTCGGGCCTGGTTAGTACCTGGATGGGAGACCGCCTGGGAATACCAGGTGCCGTAGGCTTCTTTTTTTGGGGGGCGTTCTGGACTTGCCCTGTTTTTTTTCCTCGTTTCCCATCTTGGCGCCGCCAAGGTCAAGAGGGTTGAGCGTGCCGTTAGAGATCGCCTACGGCCACATCACCCTGAAAGCGCCCGATCTCGTCTGATCTCGGAGGCTAAGCAGGGTCGGGCCTGGTTAGTACCTGGATGGGAGACCGCCTGGGAATACCAGGTGCCGTAGGCTTCTTTTTTTTGGGGGAGTTCTGGACTTGCCCTGTTTTTTTTCCTCGTTTCCCATCTTGGCGCCGCCAAGGTCAAGAGGGTTGAGCGTGCCGTTAGAGATCGCCTACGGCCACATCACCCTGAAAGCGCCCGATCTCGTCTGATCTCGGAGGCTAAGCAGGGTCGGGCCTGGTTAGTACCTGGATGGGAGACCGCCTGGGAATACCAGGTGCCGTAGGCTTCTTTTTTTGGGGGGCGTTCTGGACTTGCCCTGTTTTTTTTCCTCGTTTCCCATCTTGGCGCCGCCAAGGTCAAGAGGGTTGAGCGTGCCGTTAGAGATCGCCTACGGCCACATCACCCTGAAAGCGCCCGATCTCGTCTGATCTCGGAGGCTAAGCAGGGTCGGGCCTGGTTAGTACCTGGATGGGAGACCGCCTGGGAATACCAGGTGCCGTAGGCTTCTTTTTTTCTTGGATTTCTGGACTTGCCCTGTTTTTTTTCCTCGTTTCCCATCTTGGCGCCGCCAAAGTCAAGAGGGTTGAGCGTGCCGTAAGAGATCGCCTACGGCCACATCACCCTGAAAGCGCCCGATCTCGTCTGATCTCGGAGGCTAAGCAGGGTCGGGCCTGGTTAGTACCTGGATGGGAGACCGCCTGGGAATACCAGGTGCCGTAGGCTTCTTTTTTTCTTGGAGTTCTGGACTTGCCCTGTTTTTTTCCTCGTTTCCCATCTTGGTGCCGCCAAAGTCAAGAGGGTTGAGCGTGCCGTAAGAGATCGCCTACGGCCACATCACCCTGAAAGCGCCCGATCTCGTCTGATCTCGGAGGCTAAGCAGGGTCGGGCCTGGTTAGTACCTGGATGGGAGACCGCCTGGGAATACCAGGTGCCGTAGGCTTCTTTTTTTCTTGGATTTCTGGACTTGCCCTGTTTTTTTTCCTCGTTTCCCATCTTGGCGCCGCCAAAGTCAAGAGGGTTGAGCGTGCCGTAAGAGATCGCCTACGGCCACATCACCCTGAAAGCGCCCGATCTCGTCTGATCTCGGAGGCTAAGCAGGGTCGGGCCTGGTTAGTACCTGGATGGGAGACCGCCTGGGAATACCAGGTGCCGTAGGCTTCTTTTTTTTGGGGGAGTTCTGGACTTGCCCTGTTTTTTTTCCTCGTTTCCCATCTTGGCGCCGCCAAGGTCAAGAGGGTTGAGCGTGCCGTTAGAGATCGCCTACGGCCACATCACCCTGAAAGCGCCCGATCTCGTCTGATCTCGGAGGCTAAGCAGGGTCGGGCCTGGTTAGTACCTGGATGGGAGACCGCCTGGGAATACCAGGTGCCGTAGGCTTCTTTTTTTGGGGGGCGTTCTGGACTTGCCCTGTTTTTTTTCCTCGTTTCCCATCTTGGCGCCGCCAAGGTCAAGAGGGTTGAGCGTGCCGTTAGAGATCGCCTACGGCCACATCACCCTGAAAGCGCCCGATCTCGTCTGATCTCGGAGGCTAAGCAGGGTCGGGCCTGGTTAGTACCTGGATGGGAGACCGCCTGGGAATACCAGGTGCCGTAGGCTTCTTTTTTTCTTGGATTTCTGGACTTGCCCTGTTTTTTTTCCTCGTTTCCCATCTTGGCGCCGCCAAAGTCAAGAGGGTTGAGCGTGCCGTAAGAGATCGCCTACGGCCACATCACCCTGAAAGCGCCCGATCTCGTCTGATCTCGGAGGCTAAGCAGGGTCGGGCCTGGTTAGTACCTGGATGGGAGACCGCCTGGGAATACCAGGTGCCGTAGGCTTCTTTTTTTTGGGGGAGTTCTGGACTTGCCCTGTTTTTTTTCCTCGTTTCCCATCTTGGCGCCGCCAAGGTCAAGAGGGTTGAGCGTGCCGTTAGAGATCGCCTACGGCCACATCACCCTGAAAGCGCCCGATCTCGTCTGATCTCGGAGGCTAAGCAGGGTTGGGCCTGGTTAGTACCTGGATGGGAGACCGCCTGGGAATACCAGGTGCCGTAGGCTTCTTTTTTTGGGGGGCGTTCTGGACTTGCCCTGTTTTTTTTCCTCGTTTCCCATCTTGGCGCCGCCAAGGTCAAGAGGGTTGAGCGTGCCGTTAGAGATCGCCTACGGCCACATCACCCTGAAAGCGCCCGATCTCGTCTGATCTCGGAGGCTAAGCAGGGTCGGGCCTGGTTAGTACCTGGATGGGAGACCGCCTGGGAATACCAGGTGCCGTAGGCTTCTTTTTTTCTTGGATTTCTGGACTTGCCCTGTTTTTTTTCCTCGTTTCCCATCTTGGCGCCGCCAAAGTCAAGAGGGTTGAGCGTGCCGTAAGAGATCGCCTACGGCCACATCACCCTGAAAGCGCCCGATCTCGTCTGATCTCGGAGGCTAAGCAGGGTCGGGCCTGGTTAGTACCTGGATGGGAGACCGCCTGGGAATACCAGGTGCCGTAGGCTTCTTTTTTTCTTGGAGTTCTGGACTTGCCCTGTTTTTTTCCTCGTTTCCCATCTTGGTGCCGCCAAAGTCAAGAGGGTTGAGCGTGCCGTAAGAGATCGCCTACGGCCACATCACCCTGAAAGCGCCCGATCTCGTCTGATCTCGGAGGCTAAGCAGGGTCGGGCCTGGTTAGTACCTGGATGGGAGACCGCCTGGGAATACCAGGTGCCGTAGGCTTCTTTTTTTCTTGGATTTCTGGACTTGCCCTGTTTTTTTTCCTCGTTTCCCATCTTGGCGCCGCCAAGGTCAAGAGGGTTGAGCGTGCCGTTAGAGATCGCCTACGGCCACATCACCCTGAAAGCGCCCGATCTCGTCTGATCTCGGAGGCTAAGCAGGGTCGGGCCTGGTTAGTACCTGGATGGGAGACCGCCTGGGAATACCAGGTGCCGTAGGCTTCTTTTTTTCTTGGAGTTCTGGACTTGCCCTGTTTTTTTCCTCGTTTCCCACCTTGGTGCCGCCAAAGTCAAGAGGGTTGAGCGTGCCGTAAGAGATCGCCTACGGCCACATCACCCTGAAAGCGCCCGATCTCGTCTGATCTCGGAGGCTAAGCAGGGTCGGGCCTGGTTAGTACCTGGATGGGAGACCGCCTGGGAATACCAGGTGCCGTAGGCATCTTTTTTTTGGGGGAGTTCTGGCCTTGCCCTGTTTTTTTCCTCGTTTCCCATCTTGGCGCCGCCAAGGTCAAGAGGGTTGAGCGTGCCGTTAGAGATCGCCTACGGCCACATCACCCTGAAAGCGCCCGATCTTGTCTGATCTCGGAGGCTAAGCAGGGTCGGGCCTGGTTAGTACCTGGATGGGAGACCGCCTGGGAATACCAGGTGCCGTAGGCTTCTTTTTTTTGGGGGAGTTCTGGACTTGCCCTGTTTTTTTTCCTCGTTTCCCATCTTGGCGCCGCCAAGGTCAAGAGGGTTGAGCGTGCCGTTAGAGATCGCCTACGGCCACATCACCCTGAAAGCGCCCGATCTCGTCTGATCTCGGAGGCTAAGCAGGGTCGGGCCTGGTTAGTACCTGGATGGGAGACCGCCTGGGAATACCAGGTGCCGTAGGCTTCTTTTTTTGGGGGGCGTTCTGGACTTGCCCTGTTTTTTTTCCTCGTTTCCCATCTTGGCGCCGCCAAGGTCAAGAGGGTTGAGCGTGCCGTTAGAGATCGCCTACGGCCACATCACCCTGAAAGCGCCCGATCTCGTCTGATCTCGGAGGCTAAGCAGGGTCGGGCCTGGTTAGTACCTGGATGGGAGACCGCCTGGGAATACCAGGTGCCGTAGGCTTCTTTTTTTCTTGGATTTCTGGACTTGCCCTGTTTTTTTTCCTCGTTTCCCATCTTGGCGCCGCCAAGGTCAAGAGGGTTGAGCGTGCCGTTAGAGATCGCCTACGGCCACATCACCCTGAAAGCGCCCGATCTCGTCTGATCTCGGAGGCTAAGCAGGGTCGGGCCTGGTTAGTACCTGGATGGGAGACCGCCTGGGAATACCAGGTGCCGTAGGCTTCTTTTTTTCTTGGAGTTCTGGACTTGCCCTGTTTTTTTCCTCGTTTCCCATCTTGGTGCCGCCAAAGTCAAGAGGGTTGAGCGTGCCGTAAGAGATCGCCTACGGCCACATCACCCTGAAAGCGCCCGATCTCGTCTGATCTCGGAGGCTAAGCAGGGTCGGGCCTGGTTAGTACCTGGATGGGAGACCGCCTGGGAATACCAGGTGCCGTAGGCTCCTTTTTTTCTTGGAGTTCTGGACTTGCCCTGTTTTTTTTCTCGTTTCCCATCTTGGCGCCGCCAAAGTCAAGAGGGTTGAGCGTGCCGTAAGAGATCGCCTACGGCCACATCACCCTGAAAGCGCCCGATCTCGTCTGATCTCGGAGGCTAAGCAGGGTCGGGCCTGGTTAGTACCTGGATGGGAGACCGCCTGGGAATACCAGGTGCCGTAGGCTTCTTTTTTTGGGGGGCGTTCTGGACTTGCCCTGTTTTTTTTCCTCGTTTCCCATCTTGGCGCCGCCAAGGTCAAGAGGGTTGAGCGTGCCGTTAGAGATCGCCTACGGCCACATCACCCTGAAAGCGCCCGATCTCGTCTGATCTCGGAGGCTAAGCAGGGTTGGGCCTGGTTAGTACCTGGATGGGAGACCGCCTGGGAATACCAGGTGCCGTAGGCTTCTTTTTTTGGGGGGCGTTCTGGACTTGCCCTGTTTTTTTTCCTCGTTTCCCATCTTGGCGCCGCCAAGGTCAAGAGGGTTGAGCGTGCCGTTAGAGATCGCCTACGGCCACATCACCCTGAAAGCGCCCGATCTCGTCTGATCTCGGAGGCTAAGCAGGGTCGGGCCTGGTTAGTACCTGGATGGGAGACCGCCTGGGAATACCAGGTGCCGTAGGCTTCTTTTTTTCTTGGATTTCTGGACTTGCCCTGTTTTTTTTCCTCGTTTCCCATCTTGGCGCCGCCAAAGTCAAGAGGGTTGAGCGTGCCGTAAGAGATCGCCTACGGCCACATCACCCTGAAAGCGCCCGATCTCGTCTGATCTCGGAGGCTAAGCAGGGTCGGGCCTGGTTAGTACCTGGATGGGAGACCGCCTGGGAATACCAGGTGCCGTAGGCTTCTTTTTTTCTTGGAGTTCTGGACTTGCCCTGTTTTTTTCCTCGTTTCCCATCTTGGTGCCGCCAAAGTCAAGAGGGTTGAGCGTGCCGTAAGAGATCGCCTACGGCCACATCACCCTGAAAGCGCCCGATCTCGTCTGATCTCGGAGGCTAAGCAGGGTCGGGCCTGGTTAGTACCTGGATGGGAGACCGCCTGGGAATACCAGGTGCCGTAGGCTTCTTTTTTTCTTGGATTTCTGGACTTGCCCTGTTTTTTTTCCTCGTTTCCCATCTTGGCGCCGCCAAGGTCAAGAGGGTTGAGCGTGCCGTTAGAGATCGCCTACGGCCACATCACCCTGAAAGCGCCCGATCTCGTCTGATCTCGGAGGCTAAGCAGGGTCGGGCCTGGTTAGTACCTGGATGGGAGACCGCCTGGGAATACCAGGTGCCGTAGGCTTCTTTTTTTCTTGGAGTTCTGGACTTGCCCTGTTTTTTTCCTCGTTTCCCACCTTGGTGCCGCCAAAGTCAAGAGGGTTGAGCGTGCCGTAAGAGATCGCCTACGGCCACATCACCCTGAAAGCGCCCGATCTCGTCTGATCTCGGAGGCTAAGCAGGGTCGGGCCTGGTTAGTACCTGGATGGGAGACCGCCTGGGAATACCAGGTGCCGTAGGCTTCTTTTTTTTGGGGGAGTTCTGGCCTTGCCCTGTTTTTTTCCTCGTTTCCCATCTTGGCGCCGCCAAGGTCAAGAGGGTTGAGCGTGCCGTTAGAGATCGCCTACGGCCACATCACCCTGAAAGCGCCCGATCTCGTCTGATCTCGGAGGCTAAGCAGGGTCGGGCCTGGTTAGTACCTGGATGGGAGACCGCCTGGGAATACCAGGTGCCGTAGGCTTCTTTTTTTTGGGGGAGTTCTGGACTTGCCCTGTTTTTTTTCCTCGTTTCCCATCTTGGCGCCGCCAAGGTCAAGAGGGTTGAGCGTGCCGTTAGAGATCGCCTACGGCCACATCACCCTGAAAGCGCCCGATCTCGTCTGATCTCGGAGGCTAAGCAGGGTCGGGCCTGGTTAGTACCTGGATGGGAGACCGCCTGGGAATACCAGGTGCCGTAGGCTTCTTTTTTTGGGGGGCGTTCTGGACTTGCCCTGTTTTTTTTCCTCGTTTCCCATCTTGGCGCCGCCAAGGTCAAGAGGGTTGAGCGTGCCGTTAGAGATCGCCTACGGCCACATCACCCTGAAAGCGCCCGATCTCGTCTGATCTCGGAGGCTAAGCAGGGTCGGGCCTGGTTAGTACCTGGATGGGAGACCGCCTGGGAATACCAGGTGCCGTAGGCTTCTTTTTTTCTTGGATTTCTGGACTTGCCCTGTTTTTTTTCCTCGTTTCCCATCTTGGCGCCGCCAAGGTCAAGAGGGTTGAGCGTGCCGTTAGAGATCGCCTACGGCCACATCACCCTGAAAGCGCCCGATCTCGTCTGATCTCGGAGGCTAAGCAGGGTCGGGCCTGGTTAGTACCTGGATGGGAGACCGCCTGGGAATACCAGGTGCCGTAGGCTTCTTTTTTTCTTGGAGTTCTGGACTTGCCCTGTTTTTTTCCTCGTTTCCCATCTTGGTGCCGCCAAAGTCAAGAGGGTTGAGCGTGCCGTAAGAGATCGCCTACGGCCACATCACCCTGAAAGCGCCCGATCTCGTCTGATCTCGGAGGCTAAGCAGGGTCGGGCCTGGTTAGTACCTGGATGGGAGACCGCCTGGGAATACCAGGTGCCGTAGGCTCCTTTTTTTCTTGGAGTTCTGGACTTGCCCTGTTTTTTTTCCTCGTTTCCCATCTTGGCGCCGCCAAAGTCAAGAGGGTTGAGCGTGCCGTAAGAGATCGCCTACGGCCACATCACCCTGAAAGCGCCCGATCTCGTCTGATCTCGGAGGCTAAGCAGGGTCGGGCCTGGTTAGTACCTGGATGGGAGACCGCCTGGGAATACCAGGTGCCGTAGGCTTCTTTTTTTGGGGGGCGTTCTGGACTTGCCCTGTTTTTTTTCCTCGTTTCCCATCTTGGCGCCGCCAAGGTCAAGAGGGTTGAGCGTGCCGTTAGAGATCGCCTACGGCCACATCACCCTGAAAGCGCCCGATCTCGTCTGATCTCGGAGGCTAAGCAGGGTCGGGCCTGGTTAGTACCTGGATGGGAGACCGCCTGGGAATACCAGGTGCCGTAGGCTTCTTTTTTTCTTGGATTTCTGGACTTGCCCTGTTTTTTTTCCTCGTTTCCCATCTTGGCGCCGCCAAAGTCAAGAGGGTTGAGCGTGCCGTAAGAGATCGCCTACGGCCACATCACCCTGAAAGCGCCCGATCTCGTCTGATCTCGGAGGCTAAGCAGGGTCGGGCCTGGTTAGTACCTGGATGGGAGACCGCCTGGGAATACCAGGTGCCGTAGGCTTCTTTTTTTCTTGGAGTTCTGGACTTGCCCTGTTTTTTTCCTCGTTTCCCATCTTGGTGCCGCCAAAGTCAAGAGGGTTGAGTGTGCCATAAGAGATCGCCTACGGCCACATCACCCTGAAAGCGCCCGATCTCGTCTGATCTCGGAGGCTAAGCAGGGTCGGGCCTGGTTAGTACCTGGATGGGAGACCGCCTGGGAATACCAGGTGCCGTAGGCTTCTTTTTTTCTTGGATTTCTGGACTTGCCCTGTTTTTTTTCCTCGTTTCCCATCTTGGCGCCGCCAAAGTCAAGAGGGTTGAGCGTGCCGTAAGAGATCGCCTACGGCCACATCACCCTGAAAGCGCCCGATCTCGTCTGATCTCGGAGGCTAAGCAGGGTCGGGCCTGGTTAGTACCTGGATGGGAGACCGCCTGGGAATACCAGGTGCCGTAGGCTTCTCTTTTTCTTGGAGTTCTGGACTTGCCCTGTTTTTTTCCTCGTTTCCCATCTTGGTGCCGCCAAAGTCAAGAGGGTTGAGCGTGCCGTAAGAGATCGCCTACGGCCACATCACCCTGAAAGCGCCCGATCTCGTCTGATCTCGGAGGCTAAGCAGGGTCGGGCCTGGTTAGTACCTGGATGGGAGACCGCCTGGGAATACCAGGTGCCGTAGGCTTCTTTTTTTGGGGGGCGTTCTGGACTTGCCCTGTTTTTTTTCCTCGTTTCCCATCTTGGCGCCGCCAAGGTCAAGAGGGTTGAGCGTGCCGTTAGAGATCGCCTACGGCCACATCACCCTGAAAGCGCCCGATCTCGTCTGATCTCGGAGGCTAAGCAGGGTCGGGCCTGGTTAGTACCTGGATGGGAGACCGCCTGGGAATACCAGGTGCCGTAGGCTTCTTTTTTTTGGGGGAGTTCTGGACTTGCCCTGTTTTTTTTCCTCGTTTCCCATCTTGGCGCCGCCAAGGTCAAGAGGGTTGAGCGTGCCATTAGAGATCGCCTACGGCCACATCACCCTGAAAGCGCCCGATCTCGTCTGATCTCGGAGGCTAAGCAGGGTCGGGCCTGGTTAGTACCTGGATGGGAGACCGCCTGGGAATACCAGGTGCCGTAGGCTTCTTTTTTTGGGGGGCGTTCTGGACTTGCCCTGTTTTTTTTCCTCGTTTCCCATCTTGGCGCCGCCAAGGTCAAGAGGGTTGAGCGTGCCGTTAGAGATCGCCTACGGCCACATCACCCTGAAAGCGCCCGATCTCGTCTGATCTCGGAGGCTAAGCAGGGTCGGGCCTGGTTAGTACCTGGATGGGAGACCGCCTGGGAATACCAGGTGCCGTAGGCTTCTTTTTTTCTTGGATTTCTGGACTTGCCCTGTTTTTTTTCCTCGTTTCCCATCTTGGCGCCGCCAAAGTCAAGAGGGTTGAGCGTGCCGTAAGAGATCGCCTACGGCCACATCACCCTGAAAGCGCCCGATCTTGTCTGATCTCGGAGGCTAAGCAGGGTCGGGCCTGGTTAGTACCTGGATGGGAGACCGCCTGGGAATACCAGGTGCCGTAGGCTTCTTTTTTTCTTGGAGTTCTGGACTTGCCCTGTTTTTTTCCTCGTTTCCCATCTTGGTGCCGCCAAAGTCAAGAGGGTTGAGCGTGCCGTAAGAGA
Source organism: Aquarana catesbeiana (assembly GCF_042186555.1). Classification (NCBI taxonomy): domain Eukaryota; kingdom Metazoa; phylum Chordata; class Amphibia; order Anura; family Ranidae; genus Aquarana; species Aquarana catesbeiana. The sequence goes on from NC_133336.1 coordinate 164,722,680, forward strand.
TCGCCTACGGCCACATCACCCTGAAAGCGCCCGATCTCGTCTGATCTCGGAGGCTAAGCAGGGTCGGGCCTGGTTAGTACCTGGATGGGAGACCGCCTGGGAATACCAGGTGCCGTAGGCTTCTTTTTTTCTTGGATTTCTGGACTTGCCCTGTTTTTTTTCCTCGTTTCCCATCTTGGCGCCGCCAAAGTCAAGAGGGTTGAGCGTGCCGTAAGAGATCGCCTACGGCCACATCACCCTGAAAGCGCCCGATCTCGTCTGATCTCGGAGGCTAAGCAGGGTCGGGCCTGGTTAGTACCTGGATGGGAGACCGCCTGGGAATACCAGGTGCCGTAGGCTTCTTTTTTTTGGGGGAGTTCTGGACTTGCCCTGTTTTTTTTCCTCGTTTCCCATCTTGGCGCCGCCAAGGTCAAGAGGGTTGAGCGTGCCGTTAGAGATCGCCTACGGCCACATCACCCTGAAAGCGCCCGATCTCGTCTGATCTCGGAGGCTAAGCAGGGTCGGGCCTGGTTAGTACCTGGATGGGAGACCGCCTGGGAATACCAGGTGCCGTAGGCTTCTTTTTTTGGGGGGCGTTCTGGACTTGCCCTGTTTTTTTTCCTCGTTTCCCATCTTGGCGCCGCCAAGGTCAAGAGGGTTGAGCGTGCCGTTAGAGATCGCCTACGGCCACATCACCCTGAAAGCGCCCGATCTCGTCTGATCTCGGAGGCTAAGCAGGGTCGGGCCTGGTTAGTACCTGGATGGGAGACCGCCTGGGAATACCAGGTGCCGTAGGCTTCTTTTTTTCTTGGATTTCTGGACTTGCCCTGTTTTTTTTCCTCGTTTCCCATCTTGGCGCCGCCAAAGTCAAGAGGGTTGAGCGTGCCGTAAGAGATCGCCTACGGCCACATCACCCTGAAAGCGCCCGATCTCGTCTGATCTCGGAGGATAAGCAGGGTCGGGCCTGGTTAGTACCTGGATGGGAGACCGCCTGGGAATACCAGGTGCCGTAGGCTTCTTTTTTTCTTGGAGTTCTGGACTTGCCCTGTTTTTTTCCTCGTTTCCCATCTTGGTGCAGCCAAAGTCAAGAGGGTTGAGCGTGCCGTAAGAGATCGCCTATGGCCACATCACCCTGAAAGCGCCCGATCTCGTCTGATCTCGGAGGCTAAGCAGGGTCGGGCCTGGTTAGTACCTGGATGGGAGACCGCCTGGGAATACCAGGTGCCGTAGGCTTCTTTTTTTCTTGGAGTTCTGGACTTGCCCTGTTTTTTTCCTCGTTTCCCATCTTGGTGCCGCCAAAGTCAAGAGGGTTGAGCATGCCGTAAGAGATCGCCTACGGCCACATCACCCTGAAAGCGCCCGATCTCGTCTGATCTCGGAGGCTAAGCAGGGTCGGGCCTGGTTAGTACCTGGATGGGAGACCGCCTGGGAATACCAGGTGCCGTAGGCTTCTTTTTTTGGGGGGCGTTCTGGACTTGCCCTGTTTTTTTTCCTCGTTTCCCATCTTGGCGCCGCCAAGGTCAAGAGGGTTGAGCGTGCCGTTAGAGATCGCCTACGGCCACATCACCCTGAAAGCGCCCGATCTCGTCTGATCTCGGAGGCTAAGCAGGGTCGGGCCTGGTTAGTACCTGGATGGGAGACCGCCTGGGAATACCAGGTGCCGTAGGCTTCTTTTTTTTGGGGGAGTTCTGGACTTGCCCTGTTTTTTTTCCTCGTTTCCCATCTTGGCGCCGCCAAGGTCAAGAGGGTTGAGCGTGCCGTTAGAGATCGCCTACGGCCACATCACCCTGAAAGCGCCCGATCTCGTCTGATCTCGGAGGCTAAGCAGGGTCGGGCCTGGTTAGTACCTGGATGGGAGACCGCCTGGGAATACCAGGTGCCGTAGGCTTCTTTTTTTGGGGGGCGTTCTGGACTTGCCCTGTTTTTTTTCCTCGTTTCCCATCTTGGCGCCGCCAAGGTCAAGAGGGTTGAGCGTGCCGTTAGAGATCGCCTACAGCCACATCACCCTGAAAGCGCCCGATCTCGTCTGATCTCGGAGGCTAAGCAGGGTCGGGCCTGGTTAGTACCTGGATGGGAGACCGCCTGGGAATACCAGGTGCCGTAGGCTTCTTTTTTTCTTGGATTTCTGGACTTGCCCTGTTTTTTTTCCTCGTTTCCCATCTTGGCGCCGCCAAGTCAAGAGGGTTGAGCGTGCCGTAAGAGATCGCCTATGGCCACATCACCCTGAAAGCGCCCGATCTCGTCTGATCTCGGAGGCTAAGCAGGGTCGGGCCTGGTTAGTACCTGGATGGGAGACCGCCTGGGAATACCAGGTGCCGTAGGCTTCTTTTTTTCTTGGAGTTCTGGACTTGCCCTGTTTTTTTCCTCGTTTCCCATCTTGGTGCCGCCAAAGTCAAGAGGGTTGAGCGTGCCGTAAGAGATCGCCTATGGCCACATCACCCTGAAAGCGCCCGATCTCGTCTGATCTCGGAGGCTAAGCAGGGTCGGGCCTGGTTAGTACCTGGATGGGAGACCGCCTGGGAATACCAGGTGCCGTAGGCTTCTTTTTTTCTTGGAGTTCTGGACTTGCCCTGTTTTTTTCCTCGTTTCCCATCTTGGTGCCGCCAAAGTCAAGAGGGTTGAGCATGCCGTAAGAGATCGCCTACGGCCACATCACCCTGAAAGCGCCCGATCTCGTCTGATCTCGGAGGCTAAGCAGGGTCGGGCCTGGTTAGTACCTGGATGGGAGACCGCCTGGGAATACCAGGTGCCGTAGGCTTCTTTTTTTGGGGGGCGTTCTGGACTTGCCCTGTTTTTTTTCCTCGTTTCCCATCTTGGCGCCGCCAAGGTCAAGAGGGTTGAGCGTGCCGTTAGAGATCGCCTACGGCCACATCACCCTGAAAGCGCCCGATCTCGTCTGATCTCGGAGGCTAAGCAGGGTCGGGCCTGGTTAGTACCTGGATGGGAGACCGCCTGGGAATACCAGGTGCCGTAGGCTTCTTTTTTTTGGGGGAGTTCTGGACTTGCCCTGTTTTTTTTCCTCGTTTCCCATCTTGGCGCCGCCAAGGTCAAGAGGGTTGAGCGTGCCGTTAGAGATCGCCTACGGCCACATCACCCTGAAAGCGCCCGATCTCGTCTGATCTCGGAGGCTAAGCAGGGTCGGGCCTGGTTAGTACCTGGATGGGAGACCGCCTGGGAATACCAGGTGCCGTAGGCTTCTTTTTTTGGGGGGCGTTCTGGACTTGCCCTGTTTTTTTTCCTCGTTTCCCATCTTGGCGCCGCCAAGGTCAAGAGGGTTGAGCGTGCCGTTAGAGATCGCCTACAGCCACATCACCCTGAAAGCGCCCGATCTCGTCTGATCTCGGAGGCTAAGCAGGGTCGGGCCTGGTTAGTACCTGGATGGGAGACCGCCTGGGAATACCAGGTGCCGTAGGCTTCTTTTTTTCTTGGATTTCTGGACTTGCCCTGTTTTTTTTCCTCGTTTCCCATCTTGGCGCCGCCAAGTCAAGAGGGTTGAGCGTGCCGTAAGAGATCGCCTACGGCCACATCACCCTGAAAGCGCCCGATCTCGTCTGATCTCGGAGGCTAAGCAGGGTCGGGCCTGGTTAGTACCTGGATGGGAGACCGCCTGGGAATACCAGGTGCCGTAGGCTTCTTTTTTTCTTGGAGTTCTGGACTTGCCCTGTTTTTTTCCTCGTTTCCCATCTTGGTGCCGCCAAAGTCAAGAGGGTTGAGCGTGCCGTAAGAGATCGCCTATGGCCACATCACCCTGAAAGCGCCCGATCTCGTCTGATCTCGGAGGCTAAGCAGGGTCGGGCCTGGTTAGTACCTGGATGGGAGACCGCCTGGGAATACCAGGTGCCGTAGGCTTCTTTTTTTCTTGGATTTCTGGACTTGCCCTGTTTTTTTTCCTCGTTTCCCATCTTGGCGCCGCCAAAGTCAAGAGGGTTGAGCGTGCCGTAAGAGATCGCCTACGGCCACATCACCCTGAAAGCGCCCGATCTCGTCTGATCTCGGAGGCTAAGCAGGGTCGGGCCTGGTTAGTACCTGGATGGGAGACCGCCTGGGAATACCAGGTGCCGTAGGCTTCTCTTTTTCTTGGAGTTCTGGACTTGCCCTGTTTTTTTCCTCGTTTCCCATCTTGGTGCCGCCAAAGTCAAGAGGGTTGAGCGTGCCGTAAGAGATCGCCTACGGCCACATCACCCTGAAAGCGCCCGATCTCGTCTGATCTCGGAGGCTAAGCAGGGTCGGGCCTGGTTAGTACCTGGATGGGAGACCGCCTGGGAATACCAGGTGCCGTAGGCTTCTTTTTTTGGGGGGCGTTCTGGACTTGCCCTGTTTTTTTTCCTCGTTTCCCATCTTGGCGCCGCCAAGGTCAAGAGGGTTGAGCGTGCCGTTAGAGATCGCCTACGGCCACATCACCCTGAAAGCGCCCGATCTCGTCTGATCTCGGAGGCTAAGCAGGGTCGGGCCTGGTTAGTACCTGGATGGGAGACCGCCTGGGAATACCAGGTGCCGTAGGCTTCTTTTTTTTGGGGGAGTTCTGGACTTGCCCTGTTTTTTTTCCTCGTTTCCCATCTTGGCGCCGCCAAGGTCAAGAGGGTTGAGCGTGCCGTTAGAGATCGCCTACAGCCACATCACCCTGAAAGCGCCCGATCTCGTCTGATCTCGGAGGCTAAGCAGGGTCGGGCCTGGTTAGTACCTGGATGGGAGACCGCCTGGGAATACCAGGTGCCGTAGGCTTCTTTTTTTGGGGGGCGTTCTGGACTTGATCTGTTTTTTTTCCTCGTTTCCCATCTTGGCGCCGCCAAGGTCAAGAGGGTTGAGCGTGCCGTTAGAGATCGCCTACGGCCACATCACCCTGAAAGCGCCCGATCTCGTCTGATCTCGGAGGCTAAGCAGGGTCGGGCCTGGTTAGTACCTGGATGGGAGACCGCCTGGGAATACCAGGTGCCGTAGGCTTCTTTTTTTCTTGGATTTCTGGACTTGCCCTGTTTTTTTTCCTCGTTTCCCATCTTGGCGCCGCCAAAGTCAAGAGGGTTGAGCGTGCCGTAAGAGATCGCCTACGGCCACATCACCCTGAAAGCACCCGATCTCGTCTGATCTCGGAGGCTAAGCAGGGTCGGGCCTGGTTAGTACCTGGATGGGAGACCGCCTGGGAATACCAGGTGCCGTAGGCTTCTTTTTTTCTTGGAGTTCTGGACTTGCCCTGTTTTTTTCCTCGTTTCCCATCTTGGTGCCGCCAAAGTCAAGAGGGTTGAGCGTGCCGTAAGAGATCGCCTACGGCCACATCACCCTGAAAGCGCCCGATCTCGTCTGATCTCGGAGGCTAAGCAGGGTCGGGCCTGGTTAGTACCTGGATGGGAGACCGCCTGGGAATACCAGGTGCCGTAGGCTTCTTTTTTTTGGGGGAGTTCTGGACTTGCCCTGTTTTTTTTCCTCGTTTCCCATCTTGGCGCCGCCAAGGTCAAGAGGGTTGAGCGTGCCGTTAGAGATCGCCTACTTCCACATCACCCTGAAAGCGCCCGATCTCGTCTGATCTCGGAGGCTAAGCAGGGTCGGGCCTGGTTAGTACCTGGATGGGAGACCGCCTGGGAATACCAGGTGCCGTAGGCTTCTTTTTTTGGGGGGCGTTCTGGACTTGCCCTGTTTTTTTTCCTCGTTTCCCATCTTGGCGCCGCCAAGGTCAAGAGGGTTGAGCGTGCCGTTAGAGATCGCCTACGGCCACATCACCCTGAAAGCGCCCGATCTCGTCTGATCTCGGAGGCTAAGCAGGGTCGGGCCTGGTTAGTACCTGGATGGGAGACCGCCTGGGAATACCAGGTGCCGTAGGCTTCTTTTTTTCTTGGATTTCTGGACTTGCCCTGTTTTTTTTCCTCGTTTCCCATCTTGGCGCCGCCAAAGTCAAGAGGGTTGAGCGTGCCGTAAGAGATCGCCTACGGCCACATCACCCTGAAAGCGCCCGATCTCGTCTGATCTCGGAGGCTAAGCAGGGTCGGGCCTGGTTAGTACCTGGATGGGAGACCGCCTGGGAATACCAGGTGCCGTAGGCTTCTTTTTTTCTTGGATTTCTGGACTTGCCCTGTTTTTTTTCCTCGTTTCCCATCTTGGCGCCGCCAAAGTCAAGAGGGTTGAGCGTGCCGTAAGAGATCGCCTACGGCCACATCACCTTGAAAGCGCCCGATCTCGTCTGATCTCGGAGGCTAAGCAGGGTCGGGCCTGGTTAGTACCTGGATGGGAGACCGCCTGGGAATACCAGGTGCCGTAGGCTTCTTTTTTTTGGGGGAGTTCTGGACTTGCCCTGTTTTTTTTCCTCGTTTCCCATCTTGGCGCCGCCAAGGTCAAGAGGGTTGAGCGTGCCGTTAGAGATCGCCTACGGCCACATCACCCTGAAAGCGCCCGATCTCGTCTGATCTCGGAGGCTAAGCAGGGTCGGGCCTGGTTAGTACCTGGATGGGAGACCGCCTGGGAATACCAGGTGCCGTAGGCTTCTTTTTTTGGGGGGCGTTCTGGACTTGCCCTGTTTTTTTTCCTCGTTTCCCATCTTGGCGCCGCCAAGGTCAAGAGGGTTGAGCGTGCCGTTAGGGATCGCCTACGGCCACATCACCCTGAAAGCGCCCGATCTCGTCTGATCTCGGAGGCTAAGCAGGGTCGGGCCTGGTTAGTACCTGGATGGGAGACCGCCTGGGAATACCAGGTGCCGTAGGCTTCTTTTTTTCTTGGATTTCTGGACTTGCCCTGTTTTTTTTCCTCGTTTCCCATCTTGGCGCCGCCAAAGTCAAGAGGGTTGAGCGTGCCGTAAGAGATCGCCTACGGCCACATCACCCTGAAAGCGCCCGATCTCGTCTGATCTCGGAGGCTAAGCAGGGTCGGGCCTGGTTAGTACCTGGATGGGAGACCGCCTGGGAATACCAGGTGCCGTAGGCTTCTTTTTTTTGGGGGAGTTCTGGACTTGCCCTGTTTTTTTTCCTCGTTTCCCATCTTGGCGCCGCCAAGGTCAAGAGGGTTGAGCGTGCCGTTAGAGATCGCCTACGGCCACATCACCCTGAAAGCGCCCGATCTCGTCTGATCTCGGAGGCTAAGCAGGGTCGGGCCTGGTTAGTACCTGGATGGGAGACCGCCTGGGAATACCAGGTGCCGTAGGCTTCTTTTTTTGGGGGGCGTTCTGGACTTGCCCTGTTTTTTTTCCTCGTTTCCCATCTTGGCGCCGCCAAGGTCAAGAGGGTTGAGCGTGCCGTTAGAGATCGCCTACGGCCACATCACCCTGAAAGCGCCCGATCTCGTCTGATCTCGGAGGCTAAGCAGGGTCGGGCCTGGTTAGTACCTGGATGGGAGACCGCCTGGGAATACCAGGTGCCGTAGGCTTCTTTTTTTCTTGGATTTCTGGACTTGCCCTGTTTTTTTTCCTCGTTTCCCATCTTGGCGCCGCCAAAGTCAAGAGGGTTGAGCGTGCCGTAAGAGATCGCCTACGGCCACATCACCCTGAAAGCGCCCGATCTCGTCTGATCTCGGAGGCTAAGCAGGGTCGGGCCTGGTTAGTACCTGGATGGGAGACCGCCTGGGAATACCAGGTGCCGTAGGCTTCTTTTTTTCTTGGAGTTCTGGACTTGCCCTGTTTTTTTCCTCGTTTCCCATCTTGGTGCCGCCAAAGTCAAGAGGGTTGAGCGTGCCGTAAGAGATCGCCTACGGCCACATCACCCTGAAAGCGCCCGATCTCGTCTGATCTCGGAGGCTAAGCAGGGTCGGGCCTGGTTAGTACCTGGATGGGAGACCGCCTGGGAATACCAGGTGCCGTAGGCTTCTTTTTTTCTTGGATTTCTGGACTTGCCCTGTTTTTTTTCCTCGTTTCCCATCTTGGCGCCGCCAAGGTCAAGAGGGTTGAGCGTGCCGTTAGAGATCGCCTACGGCCACATCACCCTGAAAGCGCCCGATCTCGTCTGATCTCGGAGGCTAAGCAGGGTCGGGCCTGGTTAGTACCTGGATGGGAGACCGCCTGGGAATACCAGGTGCCGTAGGCTTCTTTTTTTCTTGGAGTTCTGGACTTGCCCTGTTTTTTTCCTCGTTTCCCACCTTGGTGCCGCCAAAGTCAAGAGGGTTGAGCGTGCCGTAAGAGATCGCCTACGGCCACATCACCCTGAAAGCGCCCGATCTCGTCTGATCTCGGAGGCTAAGCAGGGTCGGGCCTGGTTAGTACCTGGATGGGAGACCGCCTGGGAATACCAGGTGCCGTAGGCTTCTTTTTTTTGGGGGAGTTCTGGCCTTGCCCTGTTTTTTTCCTCGTTTCCCATCTTGGCGCCGCCAAGGTCAAGAGGGTTGAGCGTGCCGTTAGAGATCGCCTACGGCCACATCACCCTGAAAGCGCCCGATCTCGTCTGATCTCGGAGGCTAAGCAGGGTCGGGCCTGGTTAGTACCTGGATGGGAGACCGCCTGGGAATACCAGGTGCCGTAGGCTTCTTTTTTTTGGGGGAGTTCTGGACTTGCCCTGTTTTTTTTCCTCGTTTCCCATCTTGGCGCCGCCAAGGTCAAGAGGGTTGAGCGTGCCGTTAGAGATCGCCTACGGCCACATCACCCTGAAAGCGCCCGATCTCGTCTGATCTCGGAGGCTAAGCAGGGTCGGGCCTGGTTAGTACCTGGATGGGAGACCGCCTGGGAATACCAGGTGCCGTAGGCTTCTTTTTTTGGGGGGCGTTCTGGACTTGCCCTGTTTTTTTTCCTCGTTTCCCATCTTGGCGCCGCCAAGGTCAAGAGGGTTGAGCGTGCCGTTAGAGATCGCCTACGGCCACATCACCCTGAAAGCGCCCGATCTCGTCTGATCTCGGAGGCTAAGCAGGGTCGGGCCTGGTTAGTACCTGGATGGGAGACCGCCTGGGAATACCAGGTGCCGTAGGCTTCTTTTTTTCTTGGATTTCTGGACTTGCCCTGTTTTTTTTCCTCGTTTCCCATCTTGGCGCCGCCAAGGTCAAGAGGGTTGAGCGTGCCGTTAGAGATCGCCTACGGCCACATCACCCTGAAAGCGCCCGATCTCGTCTGATCTCGGAGGCTAAGCAGGGTCGGGCCTGGTTAGTACCTGGATGGGAGACCGCCTGGGAATACCAGGTGCCGTAGGCTTCTTTTTTTCTTGGAGTTCTGGACTTGCCCTGTTTTTTTCCTCGTTTCCCATCTTGGTGCCGCCAAAGTCAAGAGGGTTGAGCGTGCCGTAAGAGATCGCCTACGGCCACATCACCCTGAAAGCGCCCGATCTCGTCTGATCTCGGAGGCTAAGCAGGGTCGGGCCTGGTTAGTACCTGGATGGGAGACCGCGTGGGAATACCAGGTGCCGTAGGCTCCTTTTTTTCTTGGAGTTCTGGACTTGCCCTGTTTTTTTTCCTCGTTTCCCATCTTGGCGCCGCCAAAGTCAAGAGGGTTGAGCGTGCCGTAAGAGATCGCCTACGGCCACATCACCCTGAAAGCGCCCGATCTCGTCTGATCTCGGAGGCTAAGCAGGGTCGGGCCTGGTTAGTACCTGGATGGGAGACCGCCTGGGAATACCAGGTGCCGTAGGCTTCTTTTTTTTGGGGGAGTTCTGGACTTGCCCTGTTTTTTTTCCTCGTTTCCCATCTTGGCGCCGCCAAGGTCAAGAGGGTTGAGCGTGCCGTTAGAGATCGCCTACGGCCACATCACCCTGAAAGCGCCCGATCTCGTCTGATCTCGGAGGCTAAGCAGGGTCGGGCCTGGTTAGTACCTGGATGGGAGACCGCCTGGGAATACCAGGTGCCGTAGGCTTCTTTTTTTCTTGGATTTCTGGACTTGCCCTGTTTTTTTTCCTCGTTTCCCATCTTGGCGCCGCCAAAGTCAAGAGGGTTGAGCGTGCCGTAAGAGATCGCCTACGGCCACATCACCCTGAAAGCGCCCGATCTCGTCTGATCTCGGAGGCTAAGCAGGGTCGGGCCTGGTTAGTACCTGGATGGGAGACCGCCTGGGAATACCAGGTGCCGTAGGCTTCTTTTTTTCTTGGAGTTCTGGACTTGCCCTGTTTTTTTCCTCGTTTCCCATCTTGGTGCCGCCAAAGTCAAGAGGGTTGAGCGTGCCGTAAGAGATCGCCTATGGCCACATCACCCTGAAAGCGCCCGATCTCGTCTGATCTCGGAGGCTAAGCAGGGTCGGGCCTGGTTAGTACCTGGATGGGAGACCGCCTGGGAATACCAGGTGCCGTAGGCTTCTTTTTTTCTTGGAGTTCTGGACTTGCCCTGTTTTTTTCCTCGTTTCCCATCTTGGTGCCGCCAAAGTCAAGAGGGTTGAGCGTGCCGTAAGAGATCGCCTACGGCCACATCACCCTGAAAGCGCCCGATCTCGTCTGATCTCGGAGGCTAAGCAGGGTCGGGCCTGGTTAGTACCTGGATGGGAGACCGCCTGGGAATACCAGGTGCCGTAGGCTTCTTTTTTTGGGGGGCGTTCTGGACTTGCCCTGTTTTTTTTCCTCGTTTCCCATCTTGGCGCCGCCAAGGTCAAGAGGGTTGAGCGTGCCGTTAGAGATCGCCTACGGCCACATCACCCTGAAAGCGCCCGATCTCGTCTGATCTCGGAGGCTAAGCAGGGTCGGGCCTGGTTAGTACCTGGATGGGAGACCGCCTGGGAATACCAGGTGCCGTAGGCTTCTTTTTTTTGGGGGAGTTCTGGACTTGCCCTGTTTTTTTTCCTCGTTTCCCATCTTGGCGCCGCCAAGGTCAAGAGGGTTGAGCGTGCCGTTAGAGATCGCCTACGGCCACATCACCCTGAAAGCGCCCGATCTCGTCTGATCTCGGAGGCTAAGCAGGGTCGGGCCTGGTTAGTACCTGGATGGGAGACCGCCTGGGAATACCAGGTGCCGTAGGCTTCTTTTTTTGGGGGGCGTTCTGGACTTGCCCTGTTTTTTTTCCTCGTTTCCCATCTTGGCGCCGCCAAGGTCAAGAGGGTTGAGCGTGCCGTTAGAGATCGCCTACGGCCACATCACCCTGAAAGCGCCCGATCTCGTCTGATCTCGGAGGCTAAGCAGGGTCGGGCCTGGTTAGTACCTGGATGGGAGACCGCCTGGGAATACCAGGTGCCGTAGGCTTCTTTTTTTTGGGGGAGTTCTGGACTTGCCCTGTTTTTTTTCCTCGTTTCCCATCTTGGCGCCGCCAAGGTCAAGAGGGTTGAGCGTGCCGTTAGAGATCGCCTACGGCCACATCACCCTGAAAGCGCCCGATCTCGTCTGATCTCGGAGGCTAAGCAGGGTCGGGCCTGGTTAGTACCTGGATGGGAGACCGCCTGGGAATACCAGGTTCCGTAGGCTTCTTTTTTTGGGGGGCGTTCTGGACTTGCCCTGTTTTTTTTCCTCGTTTCCCATCTTGGCGCCGCCAAGGTCAAGAGGGTTGAGCGTGCCGTTAGAGATCGCCTACGGCCACATCACCCTGAAAGCGCCCGATCTCGTCTGATCTCGGAGGCTAAGCAGGGTCGGGCCTGGTTAGTACCTGGATGGGAGACCGCCTGGGAATACCAGGTGCCGTAGGCTTCTTTTTTTCTTGGAGTTCTGGACTTGCCCTGTTTTTTTCCTCGTTTCCCATCTTGGTGCCGCCAAAGTCAAGAGGGTTGAGCGTGCCGTAAGAGATCGCCTATGGCCACATCACCCTGAAAGCGCCCGATCTCGTCTGATCTCGGAGGCTAAGCAGGGTCGGGCCTGGTTAGTACCTGGATGGGAGACCGCCTGGGAATACCAGGTGCCGTAGGCTTCTTTTTTTCTTGGAGTTCTGGACTTGCCCTGTTTTTTTCCTCGTTTCCCATCTTGGTGCCGCCAAAGTCAAGAGGGTTGAGCGTGCCGTAAGAGATCGCCTACGGCCACATCACCCTGAAAGCGCCCGATCTCGTCTGATCTCGGAGGCTAAGCAGGGTCGGGCCTGGTTAGTACCTGGATGGGAGACCGCCTGGGAATACCAGGTGCCGTAGGCTTCTTTTTTTGGGGGGCGTTCTGGACTTGCCCTGTTTTTTTTCCTCGTTTCCCATCTTGGCGCCGCCAAGGTCAAGAGGGTTGAGCGTGCCGTTAGAGATCGCCTATGGCCACATCACCCTGAAAGCGCCCGATCTCGTCTGATCTCGGAGGCTAAGCAGGGTCGGGCCTGGTTAGTACCTGGATGGGAGACCGCCTGGGAATACCAGGTGCCGTAGGCTTCTTTTTTTGGGGGAGTTCTGGACTTGCCCTGTTTTTTTTCCTCGTTTCCCATCTTGGCGCCGCCAAGGTCAAGAGGGTTGAGCGTGCCGTTAGAGATCGCCTACGGCCACATCACCCTGAAAGCGCCCGATCTCGTCTGATCTCGGAGGCTAAGCAGGGTCGGGCCTGGTTAGTACCTGGATGGGAGACCGCCTGGGAATACCAGGTGCCGTAGGCTTCTTTTTTTGGGGGGCGTTCTGGACTTGCCCTGTTTTTTTTCCTCGTTTCCCATCTTGGCGCCGCCAAGGTCAAGAGGGTTGAGCGTGCCGTTAGAGATCGCCTACGGCCACATCACCCTGAAAGCGCCCGATCTCGTCTGATCTCGGAGGCTAAGCAGGGTCGGGCCTGGTTAGTACCTGGATGGGAGACCGCCTGGGAATACCAGGTGCCGTAGGCTTCTTTTTTTCTTGGAGTTCTGGACTTGCCCTGTTTTTTTCCTCGTTTCCCATCTTGGTGCCGCCAAAGTCAAGAGGGTTGAGCGTGCCGTAAGAGATCGCCTACGGCCACATCACCCTGAAAGCGCCCGATCTCGTCTGATCTCGGAGGCTAAGCAGGGTCGGGCCTGGTTAGTACCTGGATGGGAGACCGCCTGGGAATACCAGGTGCCGTAGGCTTCTTTTTTTTGGGGGAGTTCTGGACTTGCCCTGTTTTTTTTCCTCGTTTCCCATCTTGGCGCCGCCAAGGTCAAGAGGGTTGAGCGTGCCGTTAGAGATCGCCTACGGCCACATCACCCTGAAAGCGCCCGATCTCGTCTGATCTCGGAGGCTAAGCAGGGTCGGGCCTGGTTAGTACCTGGATGGGAGACCGCCTGGGAATACCAGGTGCCGTAGGCTTCTTTTTTTGGGGGGCGTTCTGGACTTGCCCTGTTTTTTTTCCTCGTTTCCCATCTTGGCGCCGCCAAGGTCAAGAGGGTTGAGCGTGCCGTTAGAGATCGCCTACGGCCACATCACCCTGAAAGCGCCCGATCTCGTCTGATCTCGGAGGCTAAGCAGGGTCGGGCCTGGTTAGTACCTGGATGGGAGACCGCCTGGGAATACCAGGTGCCGTAGGCTTCTTTTTTTCTTGGATTTCTGGACTTGCCCTGTTTTTTTTCCTCGTTTCCCATCTTGGCGCCGCCAAAGTCAAGAGGGTTGAGCGTGCCGTAAGAGATCGCCTACGGCCACATCACCCTGAAAGCGCCCGATCTCGTCTGATCTCGGAGGCTAAGCAGGGTCGGGCCTGGTTAGTACCTGGATGGGAGACCGCCTGGGAATACCAGGTGCCGTAGGCTTCTTTTTTTCTTGGATTTCTGGACTTGCCCTGTTTTTTTTCCTCGTTTCCCATCTTGGCGCCGCCAAAGTCAAGAGGGTTGAGCGTGCCGTAAGAGATCGCCTACGGCCACATCACCTTGAAAGCGCCCGATCTCGTCTGATCTCGGAGGCTAAGCAGGGTCGGGCCTGGTTAGTACCTGGATGGGAGACCGCCTGGGAATACCAGGTGCCGTAGGCTTCTTTTTTTTGGGGGAGTTCTGGACTTGCCCTGTTTTTTTTCCTCGTTTCCCATCTTGGCGCCGCCAAGGTCAAGAGGGTTGAGCGTGCCGTTAGAGATCGCCTACGGCCACATCACCCTGAAAGCGCCCGATCTCGTCTGATCTCGGAGGCTAAGCAGGGTCGGGCCTGGTTAGTACCTGGATGGGAGACCGCCTGGGAATACCAGGTGCCGTAGGCTTCTTTTTTTGGGGGGCGTTCTGGACTTGCCCTGTTTTTTTTCCTCGTTTCCCATCTTGGCGCCGCCAAGGTCAAGAGGGTTGAGCGTGCCGTTAGAGATCGCCTACGGCCACATCACCCTGAAAGCGCCCGATCTCGTCTGATCTCGGAGGCTAAGCAGGGTCGGGCCTGGTTAGTACCTGGATGGGAGACCGCCTGGGAATACCAGGTGCCGTAGGCTTCTTTTTTTCTTGGATTTCTGGACTTGCCCTGTTTTTTTTCCTCGTTTCCCATCTTGGCGCCGCCAAAGTCAAGAGGGTTGAGCGTGCCGTAAGAGATCGCCTACGGCCACATCACCCTGAAAGCGCCCGATCTCGTCTGATCTCGGAGGCTAAGCAGGGTCGGGCCTGGTTAGTACCTGGATGGGAGACCGCCTGGGAATACCAGGTGCCGTAGGCTTCTTTTTTTTGGGGGAGTTCTGGACTTGCCCTGTTTTTTTTCCTCGTTTCCCATCTTGGCGCCGCCAAGGTCAAGAGGGTTGAGCGTGCCGTTAGAGATCGCCTACGGCCACATCACCCTGAAAGCGCCCGATCTCGTCTGATCTCGGAGGCTAAGCAGGGTCGGGCCTGGTTAGTACCTGGATGGGAGACCGCCTGGGAATACCAGGTGCCGTAGGCTTCTTTTTTTGGGGGGCGTTCTGGACTTGCCCTGTTTTTTTTCCTCGTTTCCCATCTTGGCGCCGCCAAGGTCAAGAGGGTTGAGCGTGCCGTTAGAGATCGCCTACGGCCACATCACCCTGAAAGCGCCCGATCTCGTCTGATCTCGGAGGCTAAGCAGGGTCGGGCCTGGTTAGTACCTGGATGGGAGACCGCCTGGGAATACCAGGTGCCGTAGGCTTCTTTTTTTCTTGGATTTCTGGACTTGCCCTGTTTTTTTTCCTCGTTTCCCATCTTGGCGCCGCCAAAGTCAAGAGGGTTGAGCGTGCCGTAAGAGATCGCCTACGGCCACATCACCCTGAAAGCGCCCGATCTCGTCTGATCTCGGAGGCTAAGCAGGGTCGGGCCTGGTTAGTACCTGGATGGGAGACCGCCTGGGAATACCAGGTGCCGTAGGCTTCTTTTTTTCTTGGAGTTCTGGACTTGCCCTGTTTTTTTCCTCGTTTCCCATCTTGGTGCCGCCAAAGTCAAGAGGGTTGAGCGTGCCGTAAGAGATCGCCTACGGCCACATCACCCTGAAAGCGCCCGATCTCGTCTGATCTCGGAGGCTAAGCAGGGTCGGGCCTGGTTAGTACCTGGATGGGAGACCGCCTGGGAATACCAGGTGCCGTAGGCTTCTTTTTTTGGGGGGCGTTCTGGACTTGCCCTGTTTTTTTTCCTCGTTTCCCATCTTGGCGCCGCCAAGGTCAAGAGGGTTGAGCGTGCCATTAGAGATCGCCTACGGCCACATCACCCTGAAAGCGCCCGATCTCGTCTGATCTCGGAGGCTAAGCAGGGTCGGGCCTGGTTAGTACCTGGATGGGAGACCGCCTGGGAATACCAGGTGCCGTAGGCTTCTTTTTTTTGGGGGAGTTCTGGACTTGCCCTGTTTTTTTTCCTCGTTTCCCATCTTGGCGCCGCCAAGGTCAAGAGGGTTGAGCGTGCCGTTAGAGATCGCCTACGGCCACATCACCCTGAAAGCGCCCGATCTCGTCTGATCTCGGAGGCTAAGCAGGGTCGGGCCTGGTTAGTACCTGGATGGGAGACCGCCTGGGAATACCAGGTGCCGTAGGCTTCTTTTTTTGGGGGGCGTTCTGGACTTGCCCTGTTTTTTTTCCTCGTTTCCCATCTTGGCGCCGCCAAGGTCAAGAGGGTTGAGCGTGCCGTTAGAGATCGCCTACGGCCACATCACCCTGAAAGCGCCCGATCTCGTCTGATCTCGGAGGCTAAGCAGGGTCGGGCCTGGTTAGTACCTGGATGGGAGACCGCCTGGGAATACCAGGTGCCGTAGGCTTCTTTTTTTCTTGGATTTCTGGACTTGCCCTGTTTTTTTTCCTCGTTTCCCATCTTGGCGCCGCCAAAGTCAAGAGGGTTGAGCGTGCCGTAAGAGATCGCCTACGGCCACATCACCCTGAAAGCGCCCGATCTCGTCTGATCTCGGAGGCTAAGCAGGGTCGGGCCTGGTTAGTACCTGGATGGGAGACCGCCTGGGAATACCAGGTGCCGTAGGCTTCTTTTTTTCTTGGAGTTCTGGACTTGCCCTGTTTTTTTCCTCGTTTCCCATCTTGGTGCCGCCAAAGTCAAGAGGGTTGAGCGTGCCGTAAGAGATCGCCTACGGCCACATCACCCTGAAAGCGCCCGATCTCGTCTGATCTCGGAGGCTAAGCAGGGTCGGGCCTGGTTAGTACCTGGATGGGAGACCGCCTGGGAATACCAGGTGCCGTAGGCTTCTTTTTTTCTTGGATTTCTGGACTTGCCCTGTTTTTTTTCCTCGTTTCCCATCTTGGCGCCGCCAAAGTCAAGAGGGTTGAGCGTGCCGTAAGAGATCGCCTACGGCCACATCACCCTGAAAGCGCCCGATCTCGTCTGATCTCGGGGGCTAAGCAGGGTCGGGCCTGGTTAGTACCTGGATGGGAGACCGCCTGGGAATACCAGGTGCCGTAGGCTTCTTTTTTTTGGGGGAGTTCTGGACTTGCCCTGTTTTTTTTCCTCGTTTCCCATCTTGGCGCCGCCAAGGTCAAGAGGGTTGAGCGTGCCGTTAGAGATCGCCTACGGCCACATCACCCTGAAAGCGCCCGATCTCGTCTGATCTCGGAGGCTAAGCAGGGTCGGGCCTGGTTAGTACCTGGATGGGAGACCGCCTGGGAATACCAGGTGCCGTAGGCTTCTTTTTTTGGGGGGCGTTCTGGACTTGCCCTGTTTTTTTTCCTCGTTTCCCATCTTGGCGCCGCCAAGGTCAAGAGGGTTGAGCGTGCCGTTAGAGATCGCCTACGGCCACATCACCCTGAAAGCGCCCGATCTCGTCTGATCTCGGAGGCTAAGCAGGGTCGGGCCTGGTTAGTACCTGGATGGGAGACCGCCTGGGAATACCAGGTGCCGTAGGCTTCTTTTTTTCTTGGATTTCTGGACTTGCCCTGTTTTTTTTCCTCGTTTCCCATCTTGGCGCCGCCAAAGTCAAGAGGGTTGAGCGTGCCGTAAGAGATCGCCTACGGCCACATCACCCTGAAAGCGCCCGATCTCGTCTGATCTCGGAGGCTAAGCAGGGTCGGGCCTGGTTAGTACCTGGATGGGAGACCGCCTGGGAATACCAGGTGCCGTAGGCTTCTTTTTTTTGGGGGAGTTCTGGACTTGCCCTGTTTTTTTTCCTCGTTTCCCATCTTGGCGCCGCCAAGGTCAAGAGGGTTGAGCGTGCCGTTAGAGATCGCCTACGGCCACATCACCCTGAAAGCGCCCGATCTCGTCTGATCTCGGAGGCTAAGCAGGGTCGGGCCTGGTTAGTACCTGGATGGGAGACCGCCTGGGAATACCAGGTGCCGTAGGCTTCTTTTTTTGGGGGGCGTTCTGGACTTGCCCTGTTTTTTTTCCTCGTTTCCCATCTTGGCGCCGCCAAGGTCAAGAGGGTTGAGCGTGCCGTTAGAGATCGCCTACGGCCACATCACCCTGAAAGCGCCCGATCTCGTCTGATCTCGGAGGCTAAGCAGGGTCGGGCCTGGTTAGTACCTGGATGGGAGACCGCCTGGGAATACCAGGTGCCGTAGGCTTCTTTTTTTCTTGGAGTTCTGGACTTGCCCTGTTTTTTTCCTCGTTTCCCACCTTGGTGCCGCCAAAGTCAAGAGGGTTGAGCGTGCCGTAAGAGATCGCCTACGGCCACATCACCCTGAAAGCGCCCGATCTCGTCTGATCTCGGAGGCTAAGCAGGGTCGGGCCTGGTTAGTACCTGGATGGGAGACCGCCTGGGAATACCAGGTGCCGTAGGCTTCTTTTTTTTGGGGGAGTTCTGGCCTTGCCCTGTTTTTTTCCTCGTTTCCCATCTTGGCGCCGCCAAGGTCAAGAGGGTTGAGCGTGCCGTTAGAGATCGCCTACGGCCACATCACCCTGAAAGCGCCCGATCTCGTCTGATCTCGGAGGCTAAGCAGGGTCGGGCCTGGTTAGTACCTGGATGGGAGACCGCCTGGGAATACCAGGTGCCGTAGGCTTCTTTTTTTTGGGGGAGTTCTGGACTTGCCCTGTTTTTTTTCCTCGTTTCCCATCTTGGCGCCGCCAAGGTCAAGAGGGTTGAGCGTGCCGTTAGAGATCGCCTACGGCCACATCACCCTGAAAGCTCCCGATCTCGTCTGATCTCGGAGGCTAAGCAGGGTCGGGCCTGGTTAGTACCTGGATGGGAGACCGCCTGGGAATACCAGGTGCCGTAGGCTTCTTTTTTTGGGGGGCGTTCTGGACTTGCCCTGTTTTTTTTCCTCGTTTCCCATCTTGGCGCCGCCAAGGTCAAGAGGGTTGAGCGTGCCGTTAGAGATCGCCTACGGCCACATCACCCTGAAAGCGCCCGATCTCGTCTGATCTCGGAGGCTAAGCAGGGTCGGGCCTGGTTAGTACCTGGATGGGAGACCGCCTGGGAATACCAGGTGCCGTAGGCTTCTTTTTTTCTTGGATTTCTGGACTTGCCCTGTTTTTTTTCCTCGTTTCCCATCTTGGCGCCGCCAAGGTCAAGAGGGTTGAGCGTGCCGTTAGAGATCGCCTACGGCCACATCACCCTGAAAGCGCCCGATCTCGTCTGATCTCGGAGGCTAAGCAGGGTCGGGCCTGGTTAGTACCTGGATGGGAGACCGCCTGGGAATACCAGGTGCCGTAGGCTTCTTTTTTTGGGGGGCGTTCTGGACTTGCCCTGTTTTTTTTCCTCGTTTCCCATCTTGGCGCCGCCAAGGTCAAGAGGGTTGAGCGTGCCGTTAGAGATCGCCTACGGCCACATCACCCTGAAAGCGCCTGATCTCGTCTGATCTCGGAGGCTAAGCAGGGTCGGGCCTGGTTAGTACCTGGATGGGAGACCGCCTGGGAATACCAGGTGCCGTAGGCTTCTTTTTTTCTTGGATTTCTGGACTTGCCCTGTTTTTTTTCCTCGTTTCCCATCTTGGCGCCGCCAAAGTCAAGAGGGTTGAGCGTGCCGTAAGAGATCGCCTACGGCCACATCACCCTGAAAGCGCCCGATCTCGTCTGATCTCGGAGGCTAAGCAGGGTCGGGCCTGGTTAGTACCTGGATGGGAGACCGCCTGGGAATACCAGGTGCCGTAGGCTTCTTTTTTTCTTGGAGTTCTGGACTTGCCCTGTTTTTTTCCTCGTTTCCCATCTTGGTGCCGCCAAAGTCAAGAGGGTTGAGCGTGCCGTAAGAGATCGCCTACGGCCACATCACCCTGAAAGCGCCCGATCTCGTCTGATCTCGGAGGCTAAGCAGGGTCGGGCCTGGTTAGTACCTGGATGGGAGACCGCCTGGGAATACCAGGTGCCGTAGGCTTCTTTTTTTCTTGGATTTCTGGACTTGCCCTGTTTTTTTTCCTCGTTTCCCATCTTGGCGCCGCCAAAGTCAAGAGGGTTGAGCGTGCCGTAAGAGATCGCCTACGGCCACATCACCCTGAAAGCGCCCGATCTCGTCTGATCTCGGAGGCTAAGCAGGGTCGGGCCTGGTTAGTACCTGGATGGGAGACCGCCTGGGAATACCAGGTGCCGTAGGCTTCTTTTTTTTGGGGGAGTTCTGGACTTGCCCTGTTTTTTTTCCTCGTTTCCCATCTTGGCGCCGCCAAGGTCAAGAGGGTTGAGCGTGCCGTTAGAGATCGCCTACGGCCACATCACCCTGAAAGCGCCCGATCTCGTCTGATCTCGGAGGCTAAGCAGGGTCGGGCCTGGTTAGTACCTGGATGGGAGACCGCCTGGGAATACCAGGTGCCGTAGGCTTCTTTTTTTGGGGGGCGTTCTGGACTTGCCCTGTTTTTTTTCCTCGTTTCCCATCTTGGCGCCGCCAAGGTCAAGAGGGTTGAGCGTGCCGTTAGAGATCGCCTACGGCCACATCACCCTGAAAGCGCCCGATCTCGTCTGATCTCGGAGGCTAAGCAGGGTCGGGCCTGGTTAGTACCTGGATGGGAGACCGCCTGGGAATACCAGGTGCCGTAGGCTTCTTTTTTTCTTGGATTTCTGGACTTGCCCTGTTTTTTTTCCTCGTTTCCCATCTTGGCGCCGCCAAAGTCAAGAGGGTTGAGCGTGCCGTAAGAGATCGCCTACGGCCACATCACCCTGAAAGCGCCCGATCTCGTCTGATCTCGGAGGCTAAGCAGGGTCGGGCCTGGTTAGTACCTGGATGGGAGACCGCCTGGGAATACCAGGTGCCGTAGGCTCCTTTTTTTCTTGGAGTTCTGGACTTGCCCTGTTTTTTTCCTCGTTTCCCATCTTGGTGCCGCCAAAGTCAAGAGGGTTGAGCGTGCCGTAAGAGATCGCCTATGGCCACATCACCCTGAAAGCGCCCGATCTCGTCTGATCTCGGAGGCTAAGCAGGGTCGGGCCTGGTTAGTACCTGGATGGGAGACCGCCTGGGAATACCAGGTGCCGTAGGCTTCTTTTTTTCTTGGAGTTCTGGACTTGCCCTGTTTTTTTCCTCGTTTCCCATCTTGGTGCCGCCAAAGTCAAGAGGGTTGAGCGTGCCGTAAGAGATCGCCTACGGCCACATCACCCTGAAAGCGCCCGATCTCGTCTGATCTCGGAGGCTAAGCAGGGTCGGGCCTGGTTAGTACCTGGATGGGAGACCGCCTGGGAATACCAGGTGCCGTAGGCTTCTTTTTTTGGGGGGCGTTCTGGACTTGCCCTGTTTTTTTTCCTCGTTTCCCATCTTGGCGCCGCCAAGGTCAAGAGGGTTGAGCGTGCCGTTAGAGATCGCCTACGGCCACATCACCCTGAAAGCGCCCGATCTCGTCTGATCTCGGAGGCTAAGCAGGGTCGGGCCTGGTTAGTACCTGGATGGGAGACCGCCTGGGAATACCAGGTGCCGTAGGCTTCTTTTTTTTGGGGGAGTTCTGGACTTGCCCTGTTTTTTTTCCTCGTTTCCCATCTTGGCGCCGCCAAGGTCAAGAGGGTTGAGCGTGGCCTTAGAGATCGCCTACGGCCACATCACCCTGAAAGCGCCCGATCTCGTCTGATCTCGGAGGCTAAGCAGGGTCGGGCCTGGTTAGTACCTGGATGGGAGACCGCCTGGGAATACCAGGTGCCGTAGGCTTCTTTTTTTGGGGGGCGTTCTGGACTTGCCCTGTTTTTTTTCCTCGTTTCCCATCTTGGCGCCGCCAAGGTCAAGAGGGTTGAGCGTGCCGTTAGAGATCGCCTACGGCCACATCACCCTGAAAGCGCCCGATCTCGTCTGATCTCGGAGGCTAAGCAGGGTCGGGCCTGGTTAGTACCTGGATGGGAGACCGCCTGGGAATACCAGGTGCCGTAGGCTTCTTTTTTTCTTGGATTTCTGGACTTGCCCTGTTTTTTTTCCTCGTTTCCCATCTTGGCGCCGCCAAAGTCAAGAGGGTTGAGCGTGCCGTAAGAGATCGCCTACGGCCACATCACCCTGAAAGCGCCCGATCTCGTCTGATCTCGGAGGCTAAGCAGGGTCGGGCCTGGTTAGTACCTGGATGGGAGACCGCCTGGGAATACCAGGTGCCGTAGGCTTCTTTTTTTCTTGGAGTTCTGGACTTGCCCTGTTTTTTTCCTCGTTTCCCATCTTGGTGCCGCCAAAGTCAAGAGGGTTGAGCGTGCCATAAGAGATCGCCTATGGCCACATCACCCTGAAAGCGCCCGATCTCGTCTGATCTCGGAGGCTAAGCAGGGTCGGGCCTGGTTAGTACCTGGATGGGAGACCGCCTGGGAATACCAGGTGCCGTAGGCTTCTTTTTTTCTTGGATTTCTGGACTTGCCCTGTTTTTTTTCCTCGTTTCCCATCTTGGCGCCGCCAAAGTCAAGAGGGTTGAGCGTACCGTAAGAGATCGCCTACGGCCACATCACCCTGAAAGCGCCCGATCTCGTCTGATCTCGGAGGCTAAGCAGGGTCGGGCCTGGTTAGTACCTGGATGGGAGACCGCCTGGGAATACCAGGTGCCGTAGGCTTCTCTTTTTCTTGGAGTTCTGGACTTGCCCTGTTTTTTTCCTCGTTTCCCATCTTGGTGCCGCCAAAGTCAAGAGGGTTGAGCGTGCCGTAAGAGATCGCCTACGGCCACATCACCCTGAAAGCGCCCGATCTCGTCTGATCTCGGAGGCTAAGCAGGGTCGGGCCTGGTTAGTACCTGGATGGGAGACCGCCTGGGAATACCAGGTGCCGTAGGCTTCTTTTTTTGGGGGGCGTTCTGGACTTGCCCTGTTTTTTTTCCTCGTTTCCCATCTTGGCGCCGCCAAGGTCAAGAGGGTTGAGCGTGCCGTTAGAGATTGCCTACGGCCACATCACCCTGAAAGCGCCCGATCTCGTCTGATCTCGGAGGCTAAGCAGGGTCGGGCCTGGTTAGTACCTGGATGGGAGACCGCCTGGGAATACCAGGTGCCGTAGGCTTCTTTTTTTTGGGGGAGTTCTGGACTTGCCCTGTTTTTTTTCCTCGTTTCCCATCTTGGCGCCGCCAAGGTCAAGAGGGTTGAGCGTGCCGTTAGAGATCGCCTACGGCCACATCACCCTGAAAGCGCCCGATCTCGTCTGATCTCGGAGGCTAAGCAGGGTCGGGCCTGGTTAGTACCTGGATGGGAGACCGCCTGGGAATACCAGGTGCCGTAGGCTTCTTTTTTTGGGGGGCGTTCTGGACTTGCCCTGTTTTTTTTCCTCGTTTCCCATCTTGGCGCCGCCAAGGTCAAGAGGGTTGAGCGTGCCGTTAGAGATCGCCTACGGCCACATCACCCTGAAAGCGCCCGATCTCGTCTGATCTCGGAGGCTAAGCAGGGTCGGGCCTGGTTAGTACCTGGATGGGAGACCGCCTGGGAATACCAGGTGCCGTAGGCTTCTTTTTTTCTTGGATTTCTGGACTTGCCCTGTTTTTTTTCCTCGTTTCCCATCTTGGCGCCGCCAAAGTCAAGAGGGTTGAGCGTGCCGTAAGAGATCGCCTACGGCCACATCACCCTGAAAGCGCCCGATCTCGTCTGATCTCGGGGGCTAAGCAGGGTCGGGCCTGGTTAGTACCTGGATGGGAGACCGCCTGGGAATACCAGGTGCCGTAGGCTTCTTTTTTTCTTGGAGTTCTGGACTTGCCCTGTTTTTTTCCTCGTTTCCCATCTTGGTGCCGCCAAAGTCAAGAGGGTTGAGCGTGCCGTAAGAGATCGCCTACGGCCACATCACCCTGAAAGCGCCCGATCTCGTCTGATCTCGGAGGCTAAGCAGGGTCGGGCCTGGTTAGTACCTGGATGGGAGACCGCCTGGGAATACCAGGTGTCGTAGGCTTCTTTTTTTCTTGGATTTCTGGACTTGCCCTGTTTTTTTTCCTCGTTTCCCATCTTGGCGCCGCCAAGGTCAAGAGGGTTGAGCGTGCCGTTAGAGATCGCCTACGGCCACATCACCCTGAAAGCGCCCGATCTCGTCTGATCTCGGAGGCTAAGCAGGGTCGGGCCTGGTTAGTACCTGGATGGGAGACCGCCTGGGAATACCAGGTGCCGTAGGCTTCTTTTTTTCTTGGAGTTCTGGACTTGCCCTGTTTTTTTCCTCGTTTCCCACCTTGGTGCCGCCAAAGTCAAGAGGGTTGAGCGTGCCGTAAGAGATCGCCTACGGCCACATCACCCTGAAAGCGCCCGATCTCGTCTGATCTCGGAGGCTAAGCAGGGTCGGGCCTGGTTAGTACCTGGATGGGAGACCGCCTGGGAATACCAGGTGCCGTAGGCTTCTTTTTTTTGGGGGAGTTCTGGCCTTGCCCTGTTTTTTTCCTCGTTTCCCATCTTGGCGCCGCCAAGGTCAAGAGGGTTGAGCGTGCCGTTAGAGATCGCCTACGGCCACATCACCCTGAAAGCGCCCGATCTCGTCTGATCTCGGAGGCTAAGCAGGGTCGGGCCTGGTTAGTACCTGGATGGGAGACCGCCTGGGAATACCAGGTGCCGTAGGCTTCTTTTTTTTGGGGGAGTTCTGGCCTTGCCCTGTTTTTTTCCTCGTTTCCCATCTTGGCGCCGCCAAGGTCAAGAGGGTTGAGCGTGCCGTTAGAGATCGCCTACGGCCACATCACCCTGAAAGCGCCCGATCTCGTCTGATCTCGGAGGCTAAGCAGGGTCGGGCCTGGTTAGTACCTGGATGGGAGACCGCCTGGGAATACCAGGTGCCGTAGGCTTCTTTTTTTTGGGGGAGTTCTGGACTTGCCCTGTTTTTTTTCCTCGTTTCCCATCTTGGCGCCGCCAAGGTCAAGAGGGTTGAGCGTGCCGTTAGAGATCGCCTACAGCCACATCACCCTGAAAGCGCCCGATCTCGTCTGATCTCGGAGGCTAAGCAGGGTCGGGCCTGGTTAGTACCTGGATGGGAGACCGCCTGGGAATACCAGGTGCCGTAGGCTTCTTTTTTTGGGGGGCGTTCTGGACTTGCCCTGTTTTTTTTCCTCGTTTCCCATCTTGGCGCCGCCAAGGTCAAGAGGGTTGAGCGTGCCGTTAGAGATCGCCTACGGCCACATCACCCTGAAAGCGCCCGATCTCGTCTGATCTCGGAGGCTAAGCAGGGTCGGGCCTGGTTAGTACCTGGATGGGAGACCGCCTGGGAATACCAGGTGCCGTAGGCTTCTTTTTTTGGGGGGCGTTCTGGACTTGCCCTGTTTTTTTTCCTCGTTTCCCATCTTGGCGCCGCCAAGGTCAAGAGGGTTGAGCGTGCCGTTAGAGATCGCCTACGGCCACATCACCCTGAAAGCGCCCGATCTCGTCTGATCTCGGAGGCTAAGCAGGGTCGGGCCTGGTTAGTACCTGGATGGGAGACCGCCTGGGAATACCAGGTGCCGTAGGCTTCTTTTTTTCTTGGAGTTCTGGACTTGCCCTGTTTTTTTTCCTCGTTTCCCATCTTGGCGCCGCCAAAGTCAAGAGGGTTGAGCGTGCCGTAAGAGATCGCCTACGGCCACATCACCCTGAAAGCGCCCGATCTCGTCTGATCTCGGAGGCTAAGCAGGGTCGGGCCTGGTTAGTACCTGGATGGGAGACCGCCTGGGAATACCAGGTGCCGTAGGCTTCTTTTTTTCTTGGAGTTCTGGACTTGCCCTGTTTTTTTCCTCGTTTCCCATCTTGGTGCCGCCAAAGTCAAGAGGGTTGAGCGTGCCGTAAGAGATCGCCTATGGCCACATCACCCTGAAAGCGCCCGATCTCGTCTGATCTCGGAGGCTAAGCAGGGTCGGGCCTGGTTAGTACCTGGATGGGAGACCGCCTGGGAATACCAGGTGCCGTAGGCTTCTTTTTTTCTTGGATTTCTGGACTTGCCCTGTTTTTTTTCCTCGTTTCCCATCTTGGCGCCGCCAAAGTCAAGAGGGTTGAGCGTGCCGTAAGAGATCGCCTACGGCCACATCACCCTGAAAGCGCCCGATCTCGTCTGATCTCGGAGGCTAAGCAGGGTCGGGCCTGGTTAGTACCTGGATGGGAGACCGCCTGGGAATACCAGGTGCCGTAGGCTTCTCTTTTTCTTGGAGTTCTGGACTTGCCCTGTTTTTTTCCTCGTTTCCCATCTTGGTGCCGCCAAAGTCAAGAGGGTTGAGCGTGCCGTAAGAGATCGCCTACGGCCACATCACCCTGAAAGCGCCCGATCTCGTCTGATCTCGGAGGCTAAGCAGGGTCGGGCCTGGTTAGTACCTGGATGGGAGACCGCCTGGGAATACCAGGTGCCGTAGGCTTCTTTTTTTGGGGGGCGTTCTGGACTTGCCCTGTTTTTTTTCCTCGTTTCCCATCTTGGCGCCGCCAAGGTCAAGAGGGTTGAGCGTGCCGTTAGAGATCGCCTACGGCCACATCACCCTGAAAGCGCCCGAT
Source organism: Aquarana catesbeiana (assembly GCF_042186555.1). Lineage (NCBI taxonomy): Eukaryota > Metazoa > Chordata > Amphibia > Anura > Ranidae > Aquarana > Aquarana catesbeiana. Next base: position 164,748,465 of record NC_133336.1, read on the forward strand.
CTCGTCTGATCTCGGAGGCTAAGCAGGGTCGGGCCTGGTTAGTACCTGGATGGGAGACCGCCTGGGAATACCAGGTGCCGTAGGCTTCTTTTTTTTGGGGGAGTTCTGGACTTGCCCTGTTTTTTTTCCTCGTTTCCCATCTTGGCGCCGCCAAGGTCAAGAGGGTTGAGCGTGCCGTTAGAGATCGCCTACGGCCACATCACCCTGAAAGCGCCCGATCTCGTCTGATCTCGGAGGCTAAGCAGGGTCGGGCCTGGTTAGTACCTGGATGGGAGACCGCCTGGGAATACCAGGTGCCGTAGGCTTCTTTTTTTGGGGGGCGTTCTGGACTTGCCCTGTTTTTTTTCCTCGTTTCCCATCTTGGCGCCGCCAAGGTCAAGAGGGTTGAGCGTGCCGTTAGAGATCGCCTACGGCCACATCACCCTGAAAGCGCCCGATCTCGTCTGATCTCGGAGGCTAAGCAGGGTCGGGCCTGGTTAGTACCTGGATGGGAGACCGCCTGGGAATACCAGGTGCCGTAGGCTTCTTTTTTTCTTGGATTTCTGGACTTGCCCTGTTTTTTTTCCTCGTTTCCCATCTTGGCGCCGCCAAAGTCAAGAGGGTTGAGCGTGCCGTAAGAGATCGCCTACGGCCACATCACCCTGAAAGCGCCCGATCTCGTCTGATCTCGGAGGCTAAGCAGGGTCGGGCCTGGTTAGTACCTGGATGGGAGACCGCCTGGGAATACCAGGTGCCGTAGGCTTCTTTTTTTCTTGGAGTTCTGGACTTGCCCTGTTTTTTTCCTCGTTTCCCATCTTGGTGCCGCCAAAGTCAAGAGGGTTGAGCGTGCCGTAAGAGATCGCCTACGGCCACATCACCCTGAAAGCGCCCGATCTCGTCTGATCTCGGAGGCTAAGCAGGGTCGGGCCTGGTTAGTACCTGGATGGGAGACCGCCTGGGAATACCAGGTGCCGTAGGCTTCTTTTTTTCTTGGATTTCTGGACTTGCCCTGTTTTTTTTCCTCGTTTCCCATCTTGGCGCCGCCAAGGTCAAGAGGGTTGAGCGTGCCGTTAGAGATCGCCTACGGCCACATCACCCTGAAAGCGCCCGATCTCGTCTGATCTCGGAGGCTAAGCAGGGTCGGGCCTGGTTAGTACCTGGATGGGAGACCGCCTGGGAATACCAGGTGCCGTAGGCTTCTTTTTTTCTTGGAGTTCTGGACTTGCCCTGTTTTTTTCCTCGTTTCCCACCTTGGTGCCGCCAAAGTCAAGAGGGTTGAGCGTGCCGTAAGAGATCGCCTACGGCCACATCACCCTGAAAGCGCCCGATCTCGTCTGATCTCGGAGGCTAAGCAGGGTCGGGCCTGGTTAGTACCTGGATGGGAGACCGTCTGGGAATACCAGGTGCCGTAGGCTTCTTTTTTTTGGGGGAGTTCTGGCCTTGCCCTGTTTTTTTCCTCGTTTCCCATCTTGGCGCCGCCAAGGTCAAGAGGGTTGAGCGTGCCGTTAGAGATCGCCTACGGCCACATCACCCTGAAAGCGCCCGATCTCGTCTGATCTCGGAGGCTAAGCAGGGTCGGGCCTGGTTAGTACCTGGATGGGAGACCGCCTGGGAATACCAGGTGCCGTAGGCTTCTTTTTTTTGGGGGAGTTCTGGACTTGCCCTGTTTTTTTTCCTCGTTTCCCATCTTGGCGCCGCCAAGGTCAAGAGGGTTGAGCGTGCCGTTAGAGATCGCCTACGGCCACATCACCCTGAAAGCGCCCGATCTCGTCTGATCTCGGAGGCTAAGCAGGGTCGGGCCTGGTTAGTACCTGGATGGGAGACCGCCTGGGAATACCAGGTGCCGTAGGCTTCTTTTTTTCTTGGATTTCTGGACTTGCCCTGTTTTTTTTCCTCGTTTCCCATCTTGGCGCCGCCAAAGTCAAGAGGGTTGAGCGTGCCATAAGAGATCGCCTACGGCCACATCACCCTGAAAGCGCCCGATCTCGTCTGATCTCGGAGGCTAAGCAGGGTCGGGCCTGGTTAGTACCTGGATGGGAGACCGCCTGGGAATACCAGGTGCCGTAGGCTTCTTTTTTTTGGGGGAGTTCTGGACTTGCCCTGTTTTTTTTCCTCGTTTCCCATCTTGGCGCCGCCAAGGTCAAGAGGGTTGAGCGTGCCGTTAGAGATCGCCTACGGCCACATCACCCTGAAAGCGCCCGATCTCGTCTGATCTCGGAGGCTAAGCAGGGTCGGGCCTGGTTAGTACCTGGATGGGAGACCGCCTGGGAATACCAGGTGCCGTAGGCTTCTTTTTTTGGGGGGCGTTCTGGACTTGCCCTGTTTTTTTTCCTCGTTTCCCATCTTGGCGCCGCCAAGGTCAAGAGGGTTGAGCGTGCCGTTAGAGATCGCCTACGGCCACATCACCCTGAAAGCGCCCGATCTCGTCTGATCTCGGAGGCTAAGCAGGGTCGGGCCTGGTTAGTACCTGGATGGGAGACCGCCTGGGAATACCAGGTGCCGTAGGCTTCTTTTTTTTGGGGGAGTTCTGGACTTGCCCTGTTTTTTTTCCTCGTTTCCCATCTTGGCGCCGCCAAGGTCAAGAGGGTTGAGCGTGCCGTTAGAGATCGCCTACGGCCACATCACCCTGAAAGCGCCCGATCTCGTCTGATCTCGGAGGCTAAGCAGGGTCGGGCCTGGTTAGTACCTGGATGGGAGACCGCCTGGGAATACCAGGTGCCGTAGGCTTCTTTTTTTGGGGGGCGTTCTGGACTTGCCCTGTTTTTTTTCCTCGTTTCCCATCTTGGCGCCGCCAAGGTCAAGAGGGTTGAGCGTGCCGTTAGAGATCGCCTACGGCCACATCACCCTGAAAGCGCCCGATCTCGTCTGATCTCGGAGGCTAAGCAGGGTCGGGCCTGGTTAGTACCTGGATGGGAGACCGCCTGGGAATACCAGGTGCCGTAGGCTTCTTTTTTTCTTGGATTTCTGGACTTGCCCTGTTTTTTTTCCTCGTTTCCCATCTTGGCGCCGCCAAAGTCAAGAGGGTTGAGCGTGCCGTAAGAGATCGCCTACGGCCACATCACCCTGAAAGCGCCCGATCTCGTCTGATCTCGGAGGCTAAGCAGGGTCGGGCCTGGTTAGTACCTGGATGGGAGACCGCCTGGGAATACCAGGTGCCGTAGGCTTCTTTTTTTCTTGGAGTTCTGGACTTGCCCTGTTTTTTTCCTCGTTTCCCATCTTGGTGCCGCCAAGGTCAAGAGGGTTGAGCGTGCCGTTAGAGATCGCCTACGGCCACATCACCCTGAAAGCGCCCGATCTCGTCTGATCTCGGAGGCTAAGCAGGGTCGGGCCTGGTTAGTACCTGGATGGGAGACCGCCTGGGAATACCAGGTGCCGTAGGCTTCTTTTTTTCTTGGAGTTCTGGACTTGCCCTGTTTTTTTTCCTCGTTTCCCATCTTGGCGCCGCCAAAGTCAAGAGGGTTGAGCGTGCCGTAAGAGATCGCCTACGGCCACATCACCCTGAAAGCGCCCGATCTCGTCTGATCTCGGAGGCTAAGCAGGGTCGGGCCTGGTTAGTACCTGGATGGGAGACCGCCTGGGAATACCAGGTGCCGTAGGCTTCTTTTTTTCTTGGAGTTCTGGACTTGCCCTGTTTTTTTCCTCGTTTCCCATCTTGGTGCCGCCAAAGTCAAGAGGGTTGAGCGTGCCGTAAGAGATCGCCTATGGCCACATCACCCTGAAAGCGCCCGATCTCGTCTGATCTCGGAGGCTAAGCAGGGTCGGGCCTGGTTAGTACCTGGATGGGAGACCGCCTGGGAATACCAGGTGCCGTAGGCTTCTTTTTTTCTTGGATTTCTGGACTTGCCCTGTTTTTTTTCCTCGTTTCCCATCTTGGCGCCGCCAAAGTCAAGAGGGTTGAGCGTGCCGTAAGAGATCGACTACAGCCACATCACCCTGAAAGCGCCCGATCTCGTCTGATCTCGGAGGCTAAGCAGGGTCGGGCCTGGTTAGTACCTGGATGGGAGACCGCCTGGGAATACCAGGTGCCGTAGGCTTCTCTTTTTCTTGGAGTTCTGGACTTGCCCTGTTTTTTTCCTCGTTTCCCATCTTGGTGCCGCCAAAGTCAAGAGGGTTGAGCGTGCCGTAAGAGATCGCCTACGGCCACATCACCCTGAAAGCGCCCGATCTCGTCTGATCTCGGAGGCTAAGCAGGGTCGGGCCTGGTTAGTACCTGGATGGGAGACCGCCTGGGAATACCAGGTGCCGTAGGCTTCTTTTTTTGGGGGGCGTTCTGGACTTGCCCTGTTTTTTTTCCTCGTTTCCCATCTTGGCGCCGCCAAGGTCAAGAGGGTTGAGCGTGCCGTTAGAGATCGCCTACGGCCACATCACCCTGAAAGCGCCCGATCTCGTCTGATCTCGGAGGCTAAGCAGGGTCGGGCCTGGTTAGTACCTGGATGGGAGACCGCCTGGGAATACCAGGTGCCGTAGGCTTCTTTTTTTTGGGGGAGTTCTGGACTTGCCCTGTTTTTTTTCCTCGTTTCCCATCTTGGCGCCGCCAAGGTCAAGAGGGTTGAGCGTGCTGTTAGAGATCGCCTACGGCCACATCACCCTGAAAGCGCCCGATCTCGTCTGATCTCGGAGGCTAAGCAGGGTCGGGCCTGGTTAGTACCTGGATGGGAGACCGCCTGGGAATACCAGGTGCCGTAGGCTTCTTTTTTTGGGGGGCGTTCTGGACTTGCCCTGTTTTTTTTCCTCGTTTCCCATCTTGGCGCCGCCAAGGTCAAGAGGGTTGAGCGTGCCGTTAGAGATCGCCTACGGCCACATCACCCTGAAAGCGCCCGATCTCGTCTGATCTCGGAGGCTAAGCAGGGTCGGGCCTGGTTAGTACCTGGATGGGAGACCGCCTGGGAATACCAGGTGCCGTAGGCTTCTTTTTTTCTTGGATTTCTGGACTTGCCCTGTTTTTTTTCCTCGTTTCCCATCTTGGCGCCGCCAAAGTCAAGAGGGTTGAGCGTGCCGTAAGAGATCGCCTACGGCCACATCACCCTGAAAGCGCCCGATCTCGTCTGATCTCGGAGGCTAAGCAGGGTCGGGCCTGGTTAGTACCTGGATGGGAGACCGCCTGGGAATACCAGGTGCCGTAGGCTTCTTTTTTTCTTGGAGTTCTGGACTTGCCCTGTTTTTTTCCTCGTTTCCCATCTTGGTGCCGCCAAAGTCAAGAGGGTTGAGCGTGCCGTAAGAGATCGCCTACGGCCACATCACCCTGAAAGCGCCCGATCTCGTCTGATCTCGGAGGCTAAGCAGGGTCGGGCCTGGTTAGTACCTGGATGGGAGACCGCCTGGGAATACCAGGTGCCGTAGGCTTCTTTTTTTCTTGGATTTCTGGACTTGCCCTGTTTTTTTTCCTCGTTTCCCATCTTGGCGCCGCCAAGGTCAAGAGGGTTGAGCGTGCCGTTAGAGATCGCCTACGGCCACATCACCCTGAAAGCGCCCGATCTCGTCTGATCTCGGAGGCTAAGCAGGGTCGGGCCTGGTTAGTACCTGGATGGGAGACCGCCTGGGAATACCAGGTGCCGTAGGCTTCTTTTTTTCTTGGAGTTCTGGACTTGCCCTGTTTTTTTCCTCGTTTCCCACCTTGGTGCCGCCAAAGTCAAGAGGGTTGAGCGTGCCGTAAGAGATCGCCTACGGCCACATCACCCTGAAAGCGCCCGATCTCGTCTGATCTCGGAGGCTAAGCAGGGTCGGGCCTGGTTAGTACCTGGATGGGAGACCGCCTGGGAATACCAGGTGCCGTAGGCTTCTTTTTTTTGGGGGAGTTCTGGCCTTGCCCTGTTTTTTTCCTCGTTTCCCATCTTGGCGCCGCCAAGGTCAAGAGGGTTGAGCGTGCCGTTAGAGATCGCCTACGGCCACATCACCCTGAAAGCGCCCGATCTCGTCTGATCTCGGAGGCTAAGCAGGGTCGGGCCTGGTTAGTACCTGGATGGGAGACCGCCTGGGAATACCAGGTGCCGTAGGCTTCTTTTTTTTGGGGGAGTTCTGGACTTGCCCTGTTTTTTTTCCTCGTTTCCCATCTTGGCGCCGCCAAGGTCAAGAGGGTTGAGCGTGCCGTTAGAGATCGCCTACGGCCACATCACCCTGAAAGCGCCCGATCTCGTCTGATCTCGGAGGCTAAGCAGGGTCGGGCCTGGTTAGTACCTGGATGGGAGACCGCCTGGGAATACCAGGTGCCGTAGGCTTCTTTTTTTGGGGGGCGTTCTGGACTTGCCCTGTTTTTTTTCCTCGTTTCCCATCTTGGCGCCGCCAAGGTCAAGAGGGTTGAGCGTGCCGTTAGAGATCGCCTACGGCCACATCACCCTGAAAGCGCCCGATCTCGTCTGATCTCGGAGGCTAAGCAGGGTCGGGCCTGGTTAGTACCTGGATGGGAGACCGCCTGGGAATACCAGGTGCCGTAGGCTTCTTTTTTTCTTGGATTTCTGGACTTGCCCTGTTTTTTTTCCTCGTTTCCCATCTTGGCGCCGCCAAGGTCAAGAGGGTTGAGCGTGCCGTTAGAGATCGCCTACGGCCACATCACCCTGAAAGCGCCCGATCTCGTCTGATCTCGGAGGCTAAGCAGGGTCGGGCCTGGTTAGTACCTGGATGGGAGACCGCCTGGGAATACCAGGTGCCGTAGGCTTCTTTTTTTCTTGGAGTTCTGGACTTGCCCTGTTTTTTTCCTCGTTTCCCATCTTGGTGCCGCCAAAGTCAAGAGGGTTGAGCGTGCCGTAAGAGATCGCCTACGGCCACATCACCCTGAAAGCGCCCGATCTCGTCTGATCTCGGAGGCTAAGCAGGGTCGGGCCTGGTTAGTACCTGGATGGGAGACCGCCTGGGAATACCAGGTGCCGTAGGCTCCTTTTTTTCTTGGAGTTCTGGACTTGCCCTGTTTTTTTTCCTCGTTTCCCATCTTGGCGCCGCCAAAGTCAAGAGGGTTGAGCGTGCCGTAAGAGATCGCCTACGGCCACATCACCCTGAAAGCGCCCGATCTCGTCTGATCTCGGAGGCTAAGCAGGGTCGGGCCTGGTTAGTACCTGGTATGGGAGACCGCCTGGGAATACCAGGTGCCGTAGGCTTCTTTTTTTTGGGGGAGTTCTGGACTTGCCCTGTTTTTTTTCCTCGTTTCCCATCTTGGCGCCGCCAAGGTCAAGAGGGTTGAGCGTGCCGTTAGAGATCGCCTACGGCCACATCACCCTGAAAGCGCCCGATCTCGTCTGATCTCGGAGGCTAAGCAGGGTCGGGCCTGGTTAGTACCTGGATGGGAGACCGCCTGGGAATACCAGGTGCCGTAGGCTTCTTTTTTTGGGGGGCGTTCTGGACTTGCCCTGTTTTTTTTCCTCGTTTCCCATCTTGGCGCCGCCAAGGTCAAGAGGGTTGAGCGTGCCGTTAGAGATCGCCTACGGCCACATCACCCTGAAAGCGCCCGATCTCGTCTGATCTCGGAGGCTAAGCAGGGTCGGGCCTGGTTAGTACCTGGATGGGAGACCGCCTGGGAATACCAGGTGCCGTAGGCTTCTTTTTTTCTTGGATTTCTGGACTTGCCCTGTTTTTTTTCCTCGTTTCCCATCTTGGCGCCGCCAAAGTCAAGAGGGTTGAGCGTGCCGTAAGAGATCGCCTACGGCCACATCACCCTGAAAGCGCCCGATCTCGTCTGATCTCGGAGGCTAAGCAGGGTCGGGCCTGGTTAGTACCTGGATGGGAGACCGCCTGGGAATACCAGGTGCCGTAGGCTTCTTTTTTTCTTGGAGTTCTGGACTTGCCCTGTTTTTTTCCTCGTTTCCCATCTTGGTGCCGCCAAAGTCAAGAGGGTTGAGCGTGCCGTAAGAGATCGCCTACGGCCACATCACCCTGAAAGCGCCCGATCTCGTCTGATCTCGGAGGCTAAGCAGGGTCGGGCCTGGTTAGTACCTGGATGGGAGACCGCCTGGGAATACCAGGTGCCGTAGGCTTCTTTTTTTCTTGGATTTCTGGACTTGCCCTGTTTTTTTTCCTCGTTTCCCATCTTGGCGCCGCCAAAGTCAAGAGGGTTGAGCGTGCCGTAAGAGATCGCCTACGGCCACATCACCCTGAAAGCGCCCGATCTCGTCTGATCTCGGAGGCTAAGCAGGGTCGGGCCTGGTTAGTACCTGGATGGGAGACCGCCTGGGAATACCAGGTGCCGTAGGCTTCTCTTTTTCTTGGAGTTCTGGACTTGCCCTGTTTTTTTCCTCGTTTCCCATCTTGGTGCCGCCAAAGTCAAGAGGGTTGAGCGTGCCGTAAGAGATCGCCTACGGCCACATCACCCTGAAAGCGCCCGATCTCGTCTGATCTCGGAGGCTAAGCAGGGTCGGGCCTGGTTAGTACCTGGATGGGAGACCGCCTGGGAATACCAGGTGCCGTAGGCTTCTTTTTTTGGGGGGCGTTCTGGACTTGCCCTGTTTTTTTTCCTCGTTTCCCATCTTGGCGCCGCCAAGGTCAAGAGGGTTGAGCGTGCCGTTAGAGATCGCCTACGGCCACATCACCCTGAAAGCGCCCGATCTCGTCTGATCTCGGAGGCTAAGCAGGGTCGGGCCTGGTTAGTACCTGGATGGGAGACCGCCTGGGAATACCAGGTGCCGTAGGCTTCTTTTTTTTGGGGGAGTTCTGGACTTGCCCTGTTTTTTTTCCTCGTTTCCCATCTTGGCGCCGCCAAGGTCAAGAGGGTTGAGCGTGCCGTTAGAGATCGCCTACGGCCACATCACCCTGAAAGCGCCCGATCTCGTCTGATCTCGGAGGCTAAGCAGGGTCGGGCCTGGTTAGTACCTGGATGGGAGACCGCCTGGGAATACCAGGTGCCGTAGGCTTCTTTTTTTGGGGGGCGTTCTGGACTTGCCCTGTTTTTTTTCCTCGTTTCCCATCTTGGCGCCGCCAAGGTCAAGAGGGTTGAGCGTGCCGTTAGAGATCGCCTACGGCCACATCACCCTGAAAGCGCCCGATCTCGTCTGATCTCGGAGGCTAAGCAGGGTCGGGCCTGGTTAGTACCTGGATGGGAGACCGCCTGGGAATACCAGGTGCCGTAGGCTTCTTTTTTTCTTGGATTTCTGGACTTGCCCTGTTTTTTTTCCTCGTTTCCCATCTTGGCGCCGCCAAAGTCAAGAGGGTTGAGCGTGCCGTAAGAGATCGCCTACGGCCACATCACCCTGAAAGCGCCCGATCTCGTCTGATCTCGGAGGCTAAGCAGGGTCGGGCCTGGTTAGTACCTGGATGGGAGACCGCCTGGGAATACCAGGTGCCGTAGGCTTCTTTTTTTCTTGGAGTTCTGGACTTGCCCTGTTTTTTTCCTCGTTTCCCATCTTGGTGCCGCCAAAGTCAAGAGGGTTGAGCGTGCCGTAAGAGATCGCCTACGGCCACATCACCCTGAAAGCGCCCGATCTCGTCTGATCTCGGAGGCTAAGCAGGGTCGGGCCTGGTTAGTACCTGGATGGGAGACCGCCTGGGAATACCAGGTGCCGTAGGCTTCTTTTTTTCTTGGATTTCTGGACTTGCCCTGTTTTTTTTCCTCGTTTCCCATCTTGGCGCCGCCAAAGTCAAGAGGGTTGAGCGTGCCGTAAGAGATCGCCTATGGCCACATCACCCTGAAAGCGCCCGATCTCGTCTGATCTCGGAGGCTAAGCAGGGTCGGGCCTGGTTAGTACCTGGATGGGAGACCGCCTGGGAATACCAGGTGCCGTAGGCTTCTTTTTTTTGGGGGAGTTCTGGACTTGCCCTGTTTTTTTTCCTCGTTTCCCATCTTGGCGCCGCCAAGGTCAAGAGGGTTGAGCGTGCCGTTAGAGATCGCCTACGGCCACATCACCCTGAAAGCGCCCGATCTCGTCTGATCTCGGAGGCTAAGCAGGGTCGGGCCTGGTTAGTACCTGGATGGGAGACCGCCTGGGAATACCAGGTGCCGTAGGCTTCTTTTTTTGGGGGGCGTTCTGGACTTGCCCTGTTTTTTTTCCTCGTTTCCCATCTTGGCGCCGCCAAGGTCAAGAGGGTTGAGCGTGCCGTTAGAGATCGCCTACGGCCACATCACCCTGAAAGCGCCCGATCTCGTCTGATCTCGGAGGCTAAGCAGGGTCGGGCCTGGTTAGTACCTGGATGGGAGACCGCCTGGGAATACCAGGTGCCGTAGGCTTCATTTTTTCTTGGATTTCTGGACTTGCCCTGTTTTTTTTCCTCGTTTCCCATCTTGGCGCCGCCAAAGTCAAGAGGGTTGAGCGTGCCGTAAGAGATCACCTACGGCCACATCACCCTGAAAGCGCCCGATCTCGTCTGATCTCGGAGGCTAAGCAGGTTCGGGCCTGGTTAGTACCTGGATGGGAGACCGCCTGGGAATACCAGGTGCCGTAGGCTTCTTTTTTTCTTGGAGTTCTGGACTTGCCCTGTTTTTTTCCTCGTTTCCCATCTTGGTGCCGCCAAAGTCAAGAGGGTTGAGCGTGCCGTAAGAGATCGCCTACGGCCACATCACCCTGAAAGCGCCCGATCTCGTCTGATCTCGGAGGCTAAGCAGGGTCGGGCCTGGTTAGTACCTGGATGGGAGACCGCCTGGGAATACCAGGTGCCGTAGGCTTCTTTTTTTCTTGGATTTCTGGACTTGCCCTGTTTTTTTTCCTCGTTTCCCATCTTGGCGCCGCCAAAGTCAAGAGGGTTGAGCGTGCCGTAAGAGATCGCCTACGGCCACATCACCCTGAAAGCGCCCGATCTCGTCTGATCTCGGAGGCTAAGCAGGGTCGGGCCTGGTTAGTACCTGGATGGGAGACCGCCTGGGAATACCAGGTGCCGTAGGCTTCTTTTTTTTGGGGGAGTTCTGGACTTGCCCTGTTTTTTTTCCTCGTTTCCCATCTTGGCGCCGCCAAGGTCAAGAGGGTTGAGCGTGCCGTTAGAGATCGCCTACGGCCACATCACCCTGAAAGCGCCCGATCTCGTCTGATCTCGGAGGCTAAGCAGGGTCGGGCCTGGTTAGTACCTGGATGGGAGACCGCCTGGGAATACCAGGTGCCGTAGGCTTCTTTTTTTGGGGGGCGTTCTGGACTTGCCCTGTTTTTTTTCCTCGTTTCCCATCTTGGCGCCGCCAAGGTCAAGAGGGTTGAGCGTGCCGTTAGAGATCGCCTACGGCCACATCACCCTGAAAGCGCACGATCTCGTCTGATCTCGGAGGCTAAGCAGGGTCGGGCCTGGTTAGTACCTGGATGGGAGACCGCCTGGGAATACCAGGTGCCGTAGGCTTCTTTTTTTCTTGGATTTCTGGACTTGCCCTGTTTTTTTTCCTCGTTTCCCATCTTGGCGCCGCCAAAGTCAAGAGGGTTGAGCGTGCCGTAAGAGATCGCCTACGGCCACATCACCCTGAAAGCGCCCGATCTCGTCTGATCTCGGAGGCTAAGCAGGGTCGGGCCTGGTTAGTACCTGGATGGGAGACCGCCTGGGAATACCAGGTGCCGTAGGCTTCTTTTTTTTGGGGGAGTTCTGGACTTGCCCTGTTTTTTTTCCTCGTTTCCCATCTTGGCGCCGCCAAGGTCAAGAGGGTTGAGCGTGCCGTAAGAGATCGCCTACGGCCACATCACCCTGAAAGCGCCCGATCTCGTCTGATCTCGGAGGCTAAGCAGGGTCGGGCCTGGTTAGTACCTGGATGGGAGACCGCCTGGGAATACCAGGTGCCGTAGGCTTCTTTTTTTCTTGGATTTCTGGACTTGCCCTGTTTTTTTTCCTCGTTTCCCATCTTGGCGCCGCCAAAGTCAAGAGGGTTGAGCGTGCCGTAAGAGATCGCCTACGGCCACATCACCCTGAAAGCGCCCGATCTCGTCTGATCTCGGAGGCTAAGCAGGGTCGGGCCTGGTTAGTACCTGGATGGGAGACCGCCTGGGAATACCAGGTGCCGTAGGCTTCTCCTTTTCTTGGAGTTCTGGACTTGCCCTGTTTTTTTCCTCGTTTCCCATCTTGGTGCCGCCAAAGTCAAGAGGGTTGAGCGTGCCGTAAGAGATCGCCTACGGCCACATCACCCTGAAAGCGCCCGATCTCGTCTGATCTCGGAGGCTAAGCAGGGTCGGGCCTGGTTAGTACCTGGATGGGAGACCGCCTGGGAATACCAGGTGCCGTAGGCTTCTTTTTTTGGGGGGCGTTCTGGACTTGCCCTGTTTTTTTTCCTCGTTTCCCATCTTGGCGCCGCCAAGGTCAAGAGGGTTGAGCGTGCCGTTAGAGATCGCCTACGGCCACATCACCCTGAAAGCGCCCGATCTCGTCTGATCTCGGAGGCTAAGCAGGGTCGGGCCTGGTTAGTACCTGGATGGGAGACCGCCTGGGAATACCAGGTGCCGTAGGCTTCTTTTTTTGGGGGGCGTTCTGGACTTGCCCTGTTTTTTTTCCTCGTTTCCCATCTTGGCGCCGCCAAGGTCAAGAGGGTTGAGCGTGCCGTTAGAGATCGCCTACGGCCACATCACCCTGAAAGCGCCCGATCTCGTCTGATCTCGGAGGCTAAGCAGGGTCGGGCCTGGTTAGTACCTGGATGGGAGACCGCCTGGGAATACCAGGTGCCGTAGGCTTCTTTTTTTCTTGGATTTCTGGACTTGCCCTGTTTTTTTTCCTCGTTTCCCATCTTGGCGCCGCCAAAGTCAAGAGGGTTGAGCGTGCCGTAAGAGATCGCCTACGGCCACATCACCCTGAAAGCGCCCGATCTCGTCTGATCTCGGAGGCTAAGCAGGGTCGGGCCTGGTTAGTACCTGGATGGGAGACCGCCTGGGAATACCAGGTGCCGTAGGCTTCTTTTTTTCTTGGAGTTCTGGACTTGCCCTGTTTTTTTCCTCGTTTCCCATCTTGGTGCCGCCAAAGTCAAGAGGGTTGAGCGTGCCGTAAGAGATCGCCTACGGCCACATCACCCTGAAAGCGCCCGATCTCGTCTGATCTCGGAGGCTAAGCAGGGTCGGGCCTGGTTAGTACCTGGATGGGAGACCGCCTGGGAATACCAGGTGCCGTAGGCTTCTTTTTTTCTTGGATTTCTGGACTTGCCCTGTTTTTTTTCCTCGTTTCCCATCTTGGCGCCGCCAAAGTCAAGAGGGTTGAGCGTGCCGTAAGAGATCGCCTACGGCCACATCACCCTGAAAGCGCCCGATCTCGTCTGATCTCGGAGGCTAAGCAGGGTCGGGCCTGGTTAGTACCTGGATGGGAGACCGCCTGGGAATACCAGGTGCCGTAGGCTTCTTTTTTTTGGGGGAGTTCTGGACTTGCCCTGTTTTTTTTCCTCGTTTCCCATCTTGGCGCCGCCAAGGTCAAGAGGGTTGAGCGTGCCGTTAGAGATCGCCTACGGCCACATCACCCTGAAAGCGCCCGATCTCGTCTGATCTCGGAGGCTAAGCAGGGTCGGGCCTGGTTAGTACCTAGATGGGAGACCGCCTGGGAATACCAGGTGCCGTAGGCTTCTTTTTTTCTTGGATTTCTGGACTTGCCCTGTTTTTTTTCCTCGTTTCCCATCTTGGCGCCGCCAAAGTCAAGAGGGTTGAGCGTGCCGTAAGAGATCGCCTACGGCCACATCACCCTGAAAGCGCCCGATCTCGTCTGATCTCGGAGGCTAAGCAGGGTCGGGCCTGGTTAGTACCTGGATGGGAGACCGCCTGGGAATACCAGGTGCCGTAGGCTTCTTTTTTTTGGGGGAGTTCTGGACTTGCCCTGTTTTTTTTCCTCGTTTCCCATCTTGGCGCCGCCAAGGTCAAGAGGGTTGAGCGTGCCGTTAGAGATCGCCTACGGCCACATCACCCTGAAAGCGCCCAATCTCGTCTGATCTCGGAGGCTAAGCAGGGTCGGGCCTGGTTAGTACCTGGATGGGAGACCGCCTGGGAATACCAGGTGCCGTAGGCTTCTTTTTTTGGGGGGCGTTCTGGACTTGCCCTGTTTTTTTTCCTCGTTTCCCATCTTGGCGCCGCCAAGGTCAAGAGGGTTGAGCGTGCCGTTAGAGATCGCCTACGGCCACATCACCCTGAAAGCGCCCGATCTCGTCTGATCTCGGAGGCTAAGCAGGGTCGGGCCTGGTTAGTACCTGGATGGGAGACCGCCTGGGAATACCAGGTGCCGTAGGCTTCTTTTTTTCTTGGATTTCTGGACTTGCCCTGTTTTTTTTCCTCGTTTCCCATCTTGGCGCCGCCAAAGTCAAGAGGGTTGAGCGTGCCGTAAGAGATCGCCTACGGCCACATCACCCTGAAAGCGCCCGATCTCGTCTGATCTCGGAGGCTAAGCAGGGTCGGGCCTGGTTAGTACCTGGATGGGAGACCGCCTGGGAATACCAGGTGCCGTAGGCTTCTTTTTTTCTTGGAGTTCTGGACTTGCCCTGTTTTTTTCCTCGTTTCCCATCTTGGTGCCGCCAAAGTCAAGAGGGTTGAGCGTGCCGTAAGAGATCGCCTACGGCCACATCACCCTGAAAGCGCCCGATCTCGTCTGATCTCGGAGGCTAAGCAGGGTCGGGCCTGGTTAGTACCTGGATGGGAGACCGCCTGGGAATACCAGGTGCCGTAGGCTTCTTTTTTTCTTGGATTTCTGGACTTGCCCTGTTTTTTTTCCTCGTTTCCCATCTTGGCGCCGCCAAAGTCAAGAGGGTTGAGCGTGCCGTAAGAGATCACCTACGGCCACATCACCCTGAAAGCGCCCGATCTCGTCTGATCTCGGAGGCTAAGCAGGGTCGGGCCTGGTTAGTACCTGGATGGGAGACCGCCTGGGAATACCAGGTGCCGTAGGCTTCTCTTTTTCTTGGAGTTCTGGACTTGCCCTGTTTTTTTCCTCGTTTCCCATCTTGGTGCCGCCAAAGTCAAGAGGGTTGAGCGTGCCGTAAGAGATCGCCTACGGCCACATCACCCTGAAAGCGCCCGATCTCGTCTGATCTCGGAGGCTAAGCAGGGTCGGGCCTGGTTAGTACCTGGATGGGAGACCGCCTGGGAATACCAGGTGCCGTAGGCTTCTTTTTTTGGGGGGCGTTCTGGACTTGCCCTGTTTTTTTTCCTCGTTTCCCATCTTGGCGCCGCCAAGGTCAAGAGGGTTGAGCGTGCCGTTAGAGATCGCCTACGGCCACATCACCCTGAAAGCGCCCGATCTCGTCTGATCTCGGAGGCTAAGCAGGGTCGGGCCTGGTTAGTACCTGGATGGGAGACCGCCTGGGAATACCAGGTGCCGTAGGCTTCTTTTTTTTGGGGGAGTTCTGGACTTGCCCTGTTTTTTTTCCTCGTTTCCCATCTTGGCGCCGCCAAGGTCAAGAGGGTTGAGCGTGCCGTTAGAGATCGCCTACGGCCACATCACCCTGAAAGCGCCCGATCTCGTCTGATCTCGGAGGCTAAGCAGGGTCGGGCCTGGTTAGTACCTGGATGGGAGACCGCCTGGGAATACCAGGTGCCGTAGGCTTCTTTTTTTGGGGGGCGTTCTGGACTTGCCCTGTTTTTTTTCCTCGTTTCCCATCTTGGCGCCGCCAAGGTCAAGAGGGTTGAGCGTGCCGTTAGAGATCGCCTACGGCCACATCACCCTGAAAGCGCCCGATCTCGTCTGATCTCGGAGGCTAAGCAGGGTCGGGCCTGGTTAGTACCTGGATGGGAGACCGCCTGGGAATACCAGGTGCCGTAGGCTTCTTTTTTTCTTGGATTTCTGGACTTGCCCTGTTTTTTTTCCTCGTTTCCCATCTTGGCGCCGCCAAAGTCAAGAGGGTTGAGCGTGCCGTAAGAGATCGCCTACGGCCACATCACCCTGAAAGCGCCCGATCTCGTCTGATCTCGGAGGCTAAGCAGGGTCGGGCCTGGTTAGTACCTGGATGGGAGACCGCCTGGGAATACCAGGTGCCGTAGGCTTCTTTTTTTCTTGGAGTTCTGGACTTGCCCTGTTTTTTTCCTCGTTTCCCATCTTGGTGCCGCCAAAGTCAAGAGGGTTGAGCGTGCCGTAAGAGATCGCCTACGGCCACATCACCCTGAAAGCGCCCGATCTCGTCTGATCTCGGAGGCTAAGCAGGGTCGGGCCTGGTTAGTACCTGGATGGGAGACCGCCTGGGAATACCAGGTGCCGTAGGCTTCTTTTTTTCTTGGATTTCTGGACTTGCCCTGTTTTTTTTCCTCGTTTCCCATCTTGGCGCCGCCAAAGTCAAGAGGGTTGAGCGTGCCGTAAGAGATCGCCTACGGCCACATCACCCTGAAAGCGCCCGATCTCGTCTGATCTCGGAGGCTAAGCAGGGTCGGGCCTGGTTAGTACCTGGATGGGAGACCGCCTGGGAATACCAGGTGCCGTAGGCTTCTTTTTTTTGGGGGAGTTCTGGACTTGCCCTGTTTTTTTTCCTCGTTTCCCATCTTGGCGCCGCCAAGGTCAAGAGGGTTGAGCGTGCCGTTAGAGATCGCCTACGGCCACATCACCCTGAAAGCGCCCGATCTCGTCTGATCTCGGAGGCTAAGCAGGGTCGGGCCTGGTTAGTACCTGGATGGGAGACCGCCTGGGAATACCAGGTGCCGTAGGCTTCTTTTTTTGGGGGGCGTTCTGGACTTGCCCTGTTTTTTTTCCTCGTTTCCCATCTTGGCGCCGCCAAGGTCAAGAGGGTTGAGCGTGCCGTTAGAGATCGCCTACGGCCACATCACCCTGAAAGCGCCCGATCTCGTCTGATCTCGGAGGCTAAGCAGGGTCGGGCCTGGTTAGTACCTGGATGGGAGACCGCCTGGGAATACCAGGTGCCGTAGGCTTCTTTTTTTCTTGGATTTCTGGACTTGCCCTGTTTTTTTTCCTCGTTTCCCATCTTGGCGCCGCCAAAGTCAAGAGGGTTGAGCGTGCCGTAAGAGATCGCCTACGGCCACATCACCCTGAAAGCGCCCGATCTCGTCTGATCTCGGAGGCTAAGCAGGGTCGGGCCTGGTTAGTACCTGGATGGGAGACCGCCTGGGAATACCAGGTGCCGTAGGCTTCTTTTTTTCTTGGAGTTCTGGACTTGCCCTGTTTTTTTCCTCGTTTCCCATCTTGGTGCCGCCAAAGTCAAGAGGGTTGAGCGTGCCGTAAGAGATCGCCTATGGCTACATCACCCTGAAAGCGCCCGATCTCGTCTGATCTCGGAGGCTAAGCAGGGTCGGGCCTGGTTAGTACCTGGATGGGAGACCGCCTGGGAATACCAGGTGCCGTAGGCTTCTTTTTTTCTTGGAGTTCTGGACTTGCCCTGTTTTTTTCCTCGTTTCCCATCTTGGTGCCGCCAAAGTCAAGAGGGTTGAGCGTGCCGTAAGAGATCGCCTACGGCCACATCACCCTGAAAGCGCCCGATCTCGTCTGATCTCGGAGGCTAAGCAGGGTCGGGCCTGGTTAGTACCTGGATGGGAGACCGCCTGGGAATACCAGGTGCCGTAGGCTTCTTTTTTTGGGGGGCGTTCTGGACTTGCCCTGTTTTTTTTCCTCGTTTCCCATCTTGGCGCCGCCAAGGTCAAGAGGGTTGAGCGTGCCGTTAGAGATCGCCTACGGCCACATCACCCTGAAAGCGCCCGATCTCGTCTGATCTCGGAGGCTAAGCAGGGTCGGGCCTGGTTAGTACCTGGATGGGAGACCGCCTGGGAATACCAGGTGCCGTAGGCTTCTTTTTTTTGGGGGAGTTCTGGACTTGCCCTGTTTTTTTTCCTCGTTTCCCATCTTGGCGCCGCCAAGGTCAAGAGGGTTGAGCGTGCCGTTAGAGATCGCCTACGGCCACATCACCCTGAAAGCGCCCGATCTCGTCTGATCTCGGAGGCTAAGCAGGGTCGGGCCTGGTTAGTACCTGGATGGGAGACCGCCTGGGAATACCAGGTGCCGTAGGCTTCTTTTTTTGGGGGGCGTTCTGGACTTGCCCTGTTTTTTTTCCTCGTTTCCCATCTTGGCGCCGCCAAGGTCAAGAGGGTTGAGCGTGCCGTTAGAGATCGCCTACGGCCACATCACCCTGAAAGCGCCCGATCTCGTCTGATCTCGGAGGCTAAGCAGGGTCGGGCCTGGTTAGTACCTGGATGGGAGACCGCCTGGGAATACCAGGTGCCGTAGGCTTCTTTTTTTCTTGGATTTCTGGACTTGCCCTGTTTTTTTTCCTCGTTTCCCATCTTGGCGCCGCCAAAGTCAAGAGGGTTGAGCGTGCCGTAAGAGATCGCCTACGGCCACATCACCCTGAAAGCGCCCGATCTCGTCTGATCTCGGAGGCTAAGCAGGGTCGGGCCTGGTTAGTACCTGGATGGGAGACCGCCTGGGAATACCAGGTGCCGTAGGCTTCTTTTTTTTGGGGGAGTTCTGGACTTGCCCTGTTTTTTTTCCTCGTTTCCCATCTTGGCGCCGCCAAGGTCAAGAGGGTTGAGCGTGCCGTTAGAGATCGCCTACGGCCACATCACCCTGAAAGCGCCCAATCTCGTCTGATCTCGGAGGCTAAGCAGGGTCGGGCCTGGTTAGTACCTGGATGGGAGACCGCCTGGGAATACCAGGTGCCGTAGGCTTCTTTTTTTGGGGGGCGTTCTGGACTTGCCCTGTTTTTTTTCCTCGTTTCCCATCTTGGCGCCGCCAAGGTCAAGAGGGTTGAGCGTGCCGTTAGAGATCGCCTACGGCCACATCACCCTGAAAGCGCCCGATCTCGTCTGATCTCGGAGGCTAAGCAGGGTCGGGCCTGGTTAGTACCTGGATGGGAGACCGCCTGGGAATACCAGGTGCCGTAGGCTTCTTTTTTTCTTGGATTTCTGGACTTGCCCTGTTTTTTTTCCTCGTTTCCCATCTTGGCGCCGCCAAAGTCAAGAGGGTTGAGCGTGCCGTAAGAGATCGCCTACGGCCACATCACCCTGAAAGCGCCCGATCTCGTCTGATCTCGGAGGCTAAGCAGGGTCGGGCCTGGTTAGTACCTGGATGGGAGACCGCCTGGGAATACCAGGTGCCGTAGGCTTCTTTTTTTCTTGGAGTTCTGGACTTGCCCTGTTTTTTTCCTCGTTTCCCATCTTGGTGCCGCCAAAGTCAAGAGGGTTGAGCGTGCCGTAAGAGATCGCCTACGGCCACATCACCCTGAAAGCGCCCGATCTCGTCTGATCTCGGAGGCTAAGCAGGGTCGGGCCTGGTTAGTACCTGGATGGGAGACCGCCTGGGAATACCAGGTGCCGTAGGCTTCTTTTTTTCTTGGATTTCTGGACTTGCCCTGTTTTTTTTCCTCGTTTCCCATCTTGGCGCCGCCAAAGTCAAGAGGGTTGAGCGTGCCGTAAGAGATCGCCTACGGCCACATCACCCTGAAAGCGCCCGATCTCGTCTGATCTCGGAGGCTAAGCAGGGTCGGGCCTGGTTAGTACCTGGATGGGAGACCGCCTGGGAATACCAGGTGCCGTAGGCTTCTCTTTTTCTTGGAGTTCTGGACTTGCCCTGTTTTTTTCCTCGTTTCCCATCTTGGTGCCGCCAAAGTCAAGAGGGTTGAGCGTGCCGTAAGAGATCGCCTACGGCCACATCACCCTGAAAGCGCCCGATCTCGTCTGATCTCGGAGGCTAAGCAGGGTCGGGCCTGGTTAGTACCTGGATGGGAGACCGCCTGGGAATACCAGGTGCCGTAGGCTTCTTTTTTTGGGGGGCGTTCTGGACTTGCCCTGTTTTTTTTCCTCGTTTCCCATCTTGGCGCCGCCAAGGTCAAGAGGGTTGAGCGTGCCGTTAGAGATCGCCTACGGCCACATCACCCTGAAAGCGCCCGATCTCGTCTGATCTCGGAGGCTAAGCAGGGTCGGGCCTGGTTAGTACCTGGATGGGAGACCGCCTGGGAATACCAGGTGCCGTAGGCTTCTTTTTTTTGGGGGAGTTCTGGACTTGCCCTGTTTTTTTTCCTCGTTTCCCATCTTGGCGCCGCCAAGGTCAAGAGGGTTGAGCGTGCCGTTAGAGATCGCCTACGGCCACATCACCCTGAAAGCGCCCGATCTCGTCTGATCTCGGAGGCTAAGCAGGGTCGGGCCTGGTTAGTACCTGGATGGGAGACCGCCTGGGAATACCAGGTGCCGTAGGCTTCTTTTTTTGGGGGGCGTTCTGGACTTGCCCTGTTTTTTTTCCTCGTTTCCCATCTTGGCGCCGCCAAGGTCAAGAGGGTTGAGCGTGCCGTTAGAGATCGCCTACGGCCACATCACCCTGAAAGCGCCCGATCTCGTCTGATCTCGGAGGCTAAGCAGGGTCGGGCCTGGTTAGTACCTGGATGGGAGACCGCCTGGGAATACCAGGTGCCGTAGGCTTCTTTTTTTCTTGGATTTCTGGACTTGCCCTGTTTTTTTTCCTCGTTTCCCATCTTGGCGCCGCCAAAGTCAAGAGGGTTGAGCGTGCCGTAAGAGATCGCCTACGGCCACATCACCCTGAAAGCGCCCGATCTCGTCTGATCTCGGAGGCTAAGCAGGGTCGGGCCTGGTTAGTACCTGGATGGGAGACCGCCTGGGAATACCAGGTGCCGTAGGCTTCTTTTTTTCTTGGAGTTCTGGACTTGCCCTGTTTTTTTCCTCGTTTCCCATCTTGGTGCCGCCAAAGTCAAGAGGGTTGAGCGTGCCGTAAGAGATCGCCTACGGCCACATCACCCTGAAAGCGCCCGATCTCGTCTGATCTCGGAGGCTAAGCAGGGTCGGGCCTGGTTAGTACCTGGATGGGAGACCGCCTGGGAATACCAGGTGCCGTAGGCTTCTTTTTTTCTTGGATTTCTGGACTTGCCCTGTTTTTTTTCCTCGTTTCCCATCTTGGCGCCGCCAAAGTCAAGAGGGTTGAGCGTGCCGTAAGAGATCGCCTACGGCCACATCACCCTGAAAGCGCCCGATCTCGTCTGATCTCGGAGGCTAAGCAGGGTCGGGCCTGGTTAGTACCTGGATGGGAGACCGCCTGGGAATACCAGGTGCCGTAGGCTTCTTTTTTTTGGGGGAGTTCTGGACTTGCCCTGTTTTTTTTCCTCGTTTCCCATCTTGGCGCCGCCAAGGTCAAGAGGGTTGAGCGTGCCGTTAGAGATCGCCTACGGCCACATCACCCTGAAAGCGCCCGATCTCGTCTGATCTCGGAGGCTAAGCAGGGTCGGGCCTGGTTAGTACCTGGATGGGAGACCGCCTGGGAATACCAGGTGCCGTAGGCTTCTTTTTTTGGGGGGCGTTCTGGACTTGCCCTGTTTTTTTTCCTCGTTTCCCATCTTGGCGCCGCCAAGGTCAAGAGGGTTGAGCGTGCCGTTAGAGATCGCCTACGGCCACATCACCCTGAAAGCGCCCGATCTCGTCTGATCTCGGAGGCTAAGCAGGGTCGGGCCTGGTTAGTACCTGGATGGGAGACCGCCTGGGAATACCAGGTGCCGTAGGCTTCTTTTTTTCTTGGATTTCTGGACTTGCCCTGTTTTTTTTCCTCGTTTCCCATCTTGGCGCCGCCAAAGTCAAGAGGGTTGAGCGTGCCGTAAGAGATCGCCTACGGCCACATCACCCTGAAAGCGCCCGATCTCGTCTGATCTCGGAGGCTAAGCAGGGTCGGGCCTGGTTAGTACCTGGATGGGAGACCGCCTGGGAATACCAGGTGCCGTAGGCTTCTTTTTTTCTTGGAGTTCTGGACTTGCCCTGTTTTTTTCCTCGTTTCCCATCTTGGTGCCGCCAAAGTCAAGAGGGTTGAGCGTGCCGTAAGAGATCGCCTATGGCTACATCACCCTGAAAGCGCCCGATCTCGTCTGATCTCGGAGGCTAAGCAGGGTCGGGCCTGGTTAGTACCTGGATGGGAGACCGCCTGGGAATACCAGGTGCCGTAGGCTTCTTTTTTTCTTGGAGTTCTGGACTTGCCCTGTTTTTTTCCTCGTTTCCCATCTTGGTGCCGCCAAAGTCAAGAGGGTTGAGCGTGCCGTAAGAGATCGCCTACGGCCACATCACCCTGAAAGCGCCCGATCTCGTCTGATCTCGGAGGCTAAGCAGGGTCGGGCCTGGTTAGTACCTGGATGGGAGACCGCCTGGGAATACCAGGTGCCGTAGGCTTCTTTTTTTGGGGGGCGTTCTGGACTTGCCCTGTTTTTTTTCCTCGTTTCCCATCTTGGCGCCGCCAAGGTCAAGAGGGTTGAGCGTGCCGTTAGAGATCGCCTACGGCCACATCACCCTGAAAGCGCCCGATCTCGTCTGATCTCGGAGGCTAAGCAGGGTCGGGCCTGGTTAGTACCTGGATGGGAGACCGCCTGGGAATACCAGGTGCCGTAGGCTTCTTTTTTTTGGGGGAGTTCTGGACTTGCCCTGTTTTTTTTCCTCGTTTCCCATCTTGGCGCCGCCAAGGTCAAGAGGGTTGAGCGTGCCGTTAGAGATCGCCTACGGCCACATCACCCTGAAAGCGCCCGATCTCGTCTGATCTCGGAGGCTAAGCAGGGTCGGGCCTGGTTAGTACCTGGATGGGAGACCGCCTGGGAATACCAGGTGCCGTAGGCTTCTTTTTTTGGGGGGCGTTCTGGACTTGCCCTGTTTTTTTTCCTCGTTTCCCATCTTGGCGCCGCCAAGGTCAAGAGGGTTGAGCGTGCCGTTAGAGATCGCCTACGGCCACATCACCCTGAAAGCGCCCGATCTCGTCTGATCTCGGAGGCTAAGCAGGGTCGGGCCTGGTTAGTACCTGGATGGGAGACCGCCTGGGAATACCAGGTGCCGTAGGCTTCTTTTTTTCTTGGATTTCTGGACTTGCCCTGTTTTTTTTCCTCGTTTCCCATCTTGGCGCCGCCAAAGTCAAGAGGGTTGAGCGTGCCGTAAAAGATCGCCTACGGCCACATCACCCTGAAAGCGCCCGATCTCGTCTGATCTCGGAGGCTAAGCAGGGTCGGGCCTGGTTAGTACCTGGATGGGAGACCGCCTGGGAATACCAGGTGCCATAGGCTTCTTTTTTTCTTGGAGTTCTGGACTTGCCCTGTTTTTTTCCTCGTTTCCCATCTTGGTGCCGCCAAAGTCAAGAGGGTTGAGCGTGCCGTAAGAGATCGCCTACGGCCACATCACCCTGAAAGCGCCCGATCTCGTCTGATCTCGGAGGCTAAGCAGGGTCGGGCCTGGTTAGTACCTGGATGGGAGACCGCCTGGGAATACCAGGTGCCGTAGGCTTCTTTTTTTCTTGGATTTCTGGACTTGCCCTGTTTTTTTTCCTCGTTTCCCATCTTGGCGCCGCCAAGGTCAAGAGGGTTGAGCGTGCCGTTAGAGATCGCCTACGGCCACATCACCCTTAAAGCGCCCGATCTCGTCTGATCTCGGAGGCTAAGCAGGGTCGGGCCTGGTTAGTACCTGGATGGGAGACCGCCTGGGAATACCAGGTGCCGTAGGCTTCTTTTTTTCTTGGAGTTCTGGACTTGCCCTGTTTTTTTCCTCGTTTCCCACCTTGGTGCCGCCAAAGTCAAGAGGGTTGAGCGTGCCGTAAGAGATCGCCTACGGCCACATCACCCTGAAAGCGCCCGATCTCGTCTGATCTCGGAGGCTAAGCAGGGTCGGGCCTGGTTAGTACCTGGATGGGAGACCGCCTGGGAATACCAGGTGCCGTAGGCTTCTTTTTTTTGGGGGAGTTCTGGCCTTGCCCTGTTTTTTTCCTCGTTTCCCATCTTGGCGCCGCCAAGGTCAAGAGGGTTGAGCGTGCCATTAGAGATCGCCTACGGCCACATCACCCTGAAAGCGCCCGATCTCGTCTGATCTCGGAGGCTAAGCAGGGTCGGGCCTGGTTAGTACCTGGATGGGAGACCGCCTGGGAATACCAGGTGCCGTAGGCTTCTTTTTTTTGGGGGAGTTCTGGACTTGCCCTGTTTTTTTTCCTCGTTTCCCATCTTGGCGCCACCAAGGTCAAGAGGGTTGAGCGTGCCGTTAGAGATCGCCTACGGCCACATCACCCTGAAAGCGCCCGATCTCGTCTGATCTCGGAGGCTAAGCAGGGTCGGGCCTGGTTAGTACCTGGATGGGAGACCGCCTGGGAATACCAGGTGCCGTAGGCTTCTTTTTTTTGGGGGAGTTCTGGACTTGCCCTGTTTTTTTTCCTCGTTTCCCATCTTGGCGCCGCCAAGGTCAAGAGGGTTGAGCGTGCCGTTAGAGATCGCCTACGGCCACATCACCCTGAAAGCGCCCGATCTCGTCTGATCTCGGAGGCTAAGCAGGGTCGGGCCTGGTTAGTACCTGGATGGGAGACCGCCTGGGAATACCAGGTGCCGTAGGCTTCTTTTTTTGGGGGGCGTTCTGGACTTGCCCTGTTTTTTTTCCTCGTTTCCCATCTTGGCGCCGCCAAGGTCAAGAGGGTTGAGCGTGCCGTTAGAGATCGCCTACGGCCACATCACCCTGAAAGCGCCCGATCTCGTCTGATCTCGAAGGCTAAGCAGGGTCGGGCCTGGTTAGTACCTGGATGGGAGACCGCCTGGGAATACCAGGTGCCGTAGGCTTCTTTTTTTCTTGGATTTCTGGACTTGCCCTGTTTTTTTTCCTCGTTTCCCATCTTGGCGCCGCCAAAGTCAAGAGGGTTGAGCGTGCCGTAAGAGATCGCCTACGGCCACATCACCCTGAAAGCGCCCGATCTCGTCTGATCTCGGAGGCTAAGCAGGGTCGGGCCTGGTTAGTACCTGGATGGGAGACCGCCTGGGAATACCAGGTGCCGTAGGCTTCTTTTTTTCTTGGAGTTCTGGACTTGCCCTGTTTTTTTCCTCGTTTCCCATCTTGGTGCCGCCAAAGTCAAGAGGGTTGAGCGTGCCGTAAGAGATCGCCTACGGCCACATCACCCTGAAAGCGCCCGATCTCGTCTGATCTCGGAGGCTAAGCAGGGTCGGGCCTGGTTAGTACCTGGATGGGAGACCGCCTGGGAATACCAGGTGCCGTAGGCTTCTTTTTTTCTTGGATTTCTGGACTTGCCCTGTTTTTTTTCCTCGTTTCCCATCTTGGCGCCGCCAAAGTCAAGAGGGTTGAGCGTGCCGTAAGAGATCGCCTACGGCCACATCACCCTGAAAGCGCCCGATCTCGTCTGATCTCGGAGGCTAAGCAGGGTCGGGCCTGGTTAGTACCTGGATGGGAGACCGCCTGGGAATACCAGGTGCCGTAGGCTTCTTTTTTTTGGGGGAGTTCTGGACTTGCCCTGTTTTTTTTCCTCGTTTCCCATCTTGGCGCCGCCAAGGTCAAGAGGGTTGAGCGTGCCGTTAGAGATCGCCTACGGCCACATCACCCTGAAAGCGCCCGATCTCGTCTGATCTCGGAGGCTAAGCAGGGTCGGGCCTGGTTAGTACCTGGATGGGAGACCGCCTGGGAATACCAGGTGCCGTAGGCTTCTTTTTTTGGGGGGCGTTCTGGACTTGCCCTGTTTTTTTTCCTCGTTTCCCATCTTGGCGCCGCCAAGGTCAAGAGGGTTGAGCGTGCCGTTAGAGATCGCCTACGGCCACATCACCCTGAAAGCGCCCGATCTCGTCTGATCTCGGAGGCTAAGCAGGGTCGGGCCTGGTTAGTACCTGGATGGGAGACCGCCTGGGAATACCAGGTGCCGTAGGCTTCTTTTTTTCTTGGATTTCTGGACTTGCCCTGTTTTTTTTCCTCGTTTCCCATCTTGGCGCCGCCAAAGTCAAGAGGGTTGAGCGTGCCGTAAGAGATCGCCTACGGCCACATCACCCTGAAAGCGCCCGATCTCGTCTGATCTCGGAGGCTAAGCAGGGTCGGGCCTGGTTAGTACCTGGATGGGAGACCGCCTGGGAATACCAGGTGCCGTAGGCTTCTTTTTTTGGGGGAGTTCTGGACTTGCCCTGTTTTTTTTCCTCGTTTCCCATCTTGGCGCCGCCAAGGTCAAGAGGGTTGAGCGTGCCGTAAGAGATCGCCTACGGCCACATCACCCTGAAAGCGCCCGATCTCGTCTGATCTCGGAGGCTAAGCAGGGTCGGGCCTGGTTAGTACCTGGATGGGAGACCGCCTGGGAATACCAGGTGCCGTAGGCTTCTTTTTTTCTTGGATTTCTGGACTTGCCCTGTTTTTTTTCCTCGTTTCCCATCTTGGCGCCGCCAAAGTCAAGAGGGTTGAGCGTGCCGTAAGAGATCGCCTACGGCCACATCACCCTGAAAGCGCCCGATCTCGTCTGATCTCGGAGGCTAAGCAGGGTCGGGCCTGGTTAGTACCTGGATGGGAGACCGCCTGGGAATACCAGGTGCCGTAGGCTTCTCTTTTTCTTGGAGTTCTGGACTTGCCCTGTTTTTTTCCTCGTTTCCCATCTTGGTGCCGCCAAAGTCAAGAGGGTTGAGCGTGCCGTAAGAGATCGCCTACGGCCACATCACCCTGAAAGCGCCCGATCTCATCTGATCTCGGAGGCTAAGCAGGGTCAGGCCTGGTTAGTACCTGGATGGGAGACCGCCTGGGAATACCAGGTGCCGTAGGCTTCTTTTTTTGGGGGGCGTTCTGGACTTGCCCTGTTTTTTTTCCTCGTTTCCCATCTTGGCGCCGCCAAGGTCAAGAGGGTTGAGCGTGCCGTTAGAGATCGCCTACGGCCACATCACCCTGAAAGCGCCCGATCTCGTCTGATCTCGGAGGCTAAGCAGGGTCGGGCCTGGTTAGTACCTGGATGGGAGACCGCCTGGGAATACCAGGTGCCGTAGGCTTCTTTTTTTTGGGGGAGTTCTGGACTTGCCCTGTTTTTTTTCCTCGTTTCCCATCTTGGCGCCGCCAAGGTCAAGAGGGTTGAGCGTGCCGTTAGAGATCGCCTACGGCCACATCACCCTGAAAGCGCCCGATCTCGTCTGATCTCGGAGGCTAAGCAGGGTCGGGCCTGGTTAGTACCTGGATGGGAGACCGCCTGGGAATACCAGGTGCCGTAGGCTTCTTTTTTTGGGGGGCGTTCTGGACTTGCCCTGTTTTTTTTCCTCGTTTCCCATCTTGGCGCCGCCAAGGTCAAGAGGGTTGAGCGTGCCGTTAGAGAACGCCTACGGCCACATCACCCTGAAAGCGCCCGATCTCGTCTGATCTCGGAGGCTAAGCAGGGTCGGGCCTGGTTAGTACCTGGATGGGAGACCGCCTGGGAATACCAGGTGCCGTAGGCTTCTTTTTTTCTTGGATTTCTGGACTTGCCCTGTTTTTTTTCCTCGTTTCCCATCTTGGCGCCGCCAAAGTCAAGAGGGTTGAGCGTGCCGTAAGAGATCGCCTACGGCCACATCACCCTGAAAGCGCCCGATCTCGTCTGATCTCGGAGGCTAAGCAGGGTCGGGCCTGGTTAGTACCTGGATGGGAGACCGCCTGGGAATACCAGGTGCCGTAGGCTTCTTTTTTTCTTGGAGTTCTGGACTTGCCCTGTTTTTTTCCTCGTTTCCCATCTTGGTGCCGCCAAAGTCAAGAGGGTTGAGCGTGCCGTAAGAGATCGCCTACGGCCACATCACCCTGAAAGCGCCCGATCTCGTCTGATC
Organism: Aquarana catesbeiana; assembly: GCF_042186555.1. Lineage (NCBI taxonomy): Eukaryota > Metazoa > Chordata > Amphibia > Anura > Ranidae > Aquarana > Aquarana catesbeiana. The sequence goes on from NC_133336.1 coordinate 164,775,751, forward strand.
TCGGAGGCTAAGCAGGGTCGGGCCTGGTTAGTACCTGGATGGGAGACCGCCTGGGAATACCAGGTGCCGTAGGCTTCTTTTTTTCTTGGATTTCTGGACTTGCCCTGTTTTTTTTCCTCGTTTCCCATCTTGGCGCCGCCAAAGTCAAGAGGGTTGAGCGTGCCGTAAGAGATCGCCTACGGCCACATCACCCTGAAAGCGCCCGATCTCGTCTGATCTCGGAGGCTAAGCAGGGTCGGGCCTGGTTAGTACCTGGATGGGAGACCGCCTGGGAATACCAGGTGCCGTAGGCTTCTTTTTTTTGGGGGAGTTCTGGACTTGCCCTGTTTTTTTTCCTCGTTTCCCATCTTGGCGCCGCCAAGGTCAAGAGGGTTGAGCGTGCCGTTAGAGATCGCCTACGGCCACATCACCCTGAAAGCGCCCGATCTCGTCTGATCTCGGAGGCTAAGCAGGGTCGGGCCTGGTTAGTACCTGGATGGGAGACCGCCTGGGAATACCAGGTGCCGTAGGCTTCTTTTTTTGGGGGGCGTTCTGGACTTGCCCTGTTTTTTTTCCTCGTTTCCCATCTTGGCGCCGCCAAGGTCAAGAGGGTTGAGCGTGCCGTTAGAGATCGCCTACGGCCACATCACCCTGAAAGCGCCCGATCTCGTCTGATCTCGGAGGCTAAGCAGGGTCGGGCCTGGTTAGTACCTGGATGGGAGACCGCCTGGGAATACCAGGTGCCGTAGGCTTCTTTTTTTCTTGGATTTCTGGACTTGCCCTGTTTTTTTTCCTCGTTTCCCATCTTGGCGCCGCCAAAGTCAAGAGGGTTGAGCGTGCCGTAAGAGATCGCCTACGGCCACATCACCCTGAAAGCGCCCGATCTCGTCTGATCTCGGAGGCTAAGCAGGGTCGGGCCTGGTTAGTACCTGGATGGGAGACCGCCTGGGAATACCAGGTGCCGTAGGCTTCTTTTTTTTGGGGGAGTTCTGGACTTGCCCTGTTTTTTTTCCTCGTTTCCCATCTTGGCGCCGCCAAGGTCAAGAGGGTTGAGCGTGCCGTTAGAGATCGCCTACGGCCACATCACCCTGAAAGCGCCCGATCTCGTCTGATCTCGGAGGCTAAGCAGGGTCGGGCCTGGTTAGTACCTGGATGGGAGACCGCCTGGGAATACCAGGTGCCGTAGGCTTCTTTTTTTGGGGGGCGTTCTGGACTTGCCCTGTTTTTTTTCCTCGTTTCCCATCTTGGCGCCGCCAAGGTCAAGAGGGTTGAGCGTGCCGTTAGAGATCGCCTACGGCCACATCACCCTGAAAGCGCCCGATCTCGTCTGATCTCGGAGGCTAAGCAGGGTCGGGCCTGGTTAGTACCTGGATGGGAGACCGCCTGGGAATACCAGGTGCCGTAGGCTTCTTTTTTTCTTGGATTTCTGGACTTGCCCTGTTTTTTTTCCTCGTTTCCCATCTTGGCGCCGCCAAAGTCAAGAGGGTTGAGCGTGCCGTAAGAGATCGCCTACGGCCACATCACCCTGAAAGCGCCCGATCTCGTCTGATCTCGGAGGCTAAGCAGGGTCGGGCCTGGTTAGTACCTGGATGGGAGACCGCCTGGGAATACCAGGTGCCGTAGGCTTCTTTTTTTCTTGGAGTTCTGGACTTGCCCTGTTTTTTTCCTCGTTTCCCATCTTGGTGCCGCCAAAGTCAAGAGGGTTGAGCGTGCCGTAAGAGATCGCCTACGGCCACATCACCCTGAAAGCACCCGATCTCGTCTGATCTCGGAGGCTAAGCAGGGTCGGGCCTGGTTAGTACCTGGATGGGAGACCGCCTGGGAATACCAGGTGCCGTAGGCTTCTTTTTTTCTTGGATTTCTGGACTTGCCCTGTTTTTTTTCCTCGTTTCCCATCTTGGCGCCGCCAAAGTCAAGAGGGTTGAGCGTGCCGTAAGAGATCGCCTACGGCCACATCACCCTGAAAGCGCCCGATCTCGTCTGATCTCGGAGGCTAAGCAGGGTCGGGCCTGGTTAGTACCTGGATGGGAGACCGCCTGGGAATACCAGGTGCCGTAGGCTTCTCTTTTTCTTGGAGTTCTGGACTTGCCCTGTTTTTTTCCTCGTTTCCCATCTTGGTGCCGCCAAAGTCAAGAGGGTTGAGCGTGCCGTAAGAGATCGCCTACGGCCACATCACCCTGAAAGCGCCCGATCTCGTCTGATCTCGGAGGCTAAGCAGGGTCGGGCCTGGTTAGTACCTGGATGGGAGACCGCCTGGGAATACCAGGTGCCGTAGGCTTCTTTTTTTGGGGGGCGTTCTGGACTTGCCCTGTTTTTTTTCCTCGTTTCCCATCTTGGCGCCGCCAAGGTCAAGAGGGTTGAGCGTGCCGTTAGAGATCGCCTACGGCCACATCACCCTGAAAGCGCCCGATCTCGTCTGATCTCGGAGGCTAAGCAGGGTCGGGCCTGGTTAGTACCTGGATGGGAGACCGCCTGGGAATACCAGGTGCCGTAGGCTTCTTTTTTTTGGGGGAGTTCTGGACTTGCCCTGTTTTTTTTCCTCGTTTCCCATCTTGGCGCCGCCAAGGTCAAGAGGGTTGAGCGTGCCGTTAGAGATCGCCTACGGCCACATCACCCTGAAAGCGCCCGATCTCGTCTGATCTCGGAGGCTAAGCAGGGTCGGGCCTGGTTAGTACCTGGATGGGAGACCGCCTGGGAATACCAGGTGCCGTAGGCTTCTTTTTTTGGGGGGCGTTCTGGACTTGCCCTGTTTTTTTTCCTCGTTTCCCATCTTGGCGCCGCCAAGGTCAAGAGGGTTGAGCGTGCCGTTAGAGATCGCCTACGGCCACATCACCCTGAAAGCGCCCGATCTCGTCTGATCTCGGAGGCTAAGCAGGGTCGGGCCTGGTTAGTACCTGGATGGGAGACCGCCTGGGAATACCAGGTGCCGTAGGCTTCTTTTTTTCTTGGATTTCTGGACTTGCCCTGTTTTTTTTCCTCGTTTCCCATCTTGGCGCCGCCAAAGTCAAGAGGGTTGAGCGTGCCGTAAGAGATCGCCTACGGCCACATCACCCTGAAAGCGCCCGATCTCGTCTGATCTCGGAGGCTAAGCAGGGTCGGGCCTGGTTAGTACCTGGATGGGAGACCGCCTGGGAATACCATGTGCCGTAGGCTTCTTTTTTTCTTGGAGTTCTGGACTTGCCCTGTTTTTTTCCTCGTTTCCCATCTTGGTGCCGCCAAAGTCAAGAGGGTTGAGCGTGCCGTAAGAGATCGCCTACGGCCACATCACCCTGAAAGCGCCCGATCTCGTCTGATCTCGGAGGCTAAGCAGGGTCGGGCCTGGTTAGTACCTGGATGGGAGACCGCCTGGGAATACCAGGTGCCGTAGGCTTCTTTTTTTCTTGGATTTCTGGACTTGCCCTGTTTTTTTTCCTCGTTTCCCATCTTGGCGCCGCCAAAGTCAAGAGGGTTGAGCGTGCCGTAAGAGATCGCCTACGGCCACATCACCCTGAAAGCGCCCGATCTCGTCTGATCTCGGAGGCTAAGCAGGGTCGGGCCTGGTTAGTACCTGGATGGGAGACCGCCTGGGAATACCAGGTGCCGTAGGCTTCTTTTTTTTGGGGGAGTTCTGGACTTGCCCTGTTTTTTTTCCTCGTTTCCCATCTTGGCGCCGCCAAGGTCAAGAGGGTTGAGCGTGCCGTTAGAGATCGCCTACGGCCACATCACCCTGAAAGCGCCCGATCTCGTCTGATCTCGGAGGCTAAGCAGGGTCGGGCCTGGTTAGTATCTGGATGGGAGACCGCCTGGGAATACCAGGTGCCGTAGGCTTCTTTTTTTGGGGGGCGTTCTGGACTTGCCCTGTTTTTTTTCCTCGTTTCCCATCTTGGCGCCGCCAAGGTCAAGAGGGTTGAGCGTGCCGTTAGAGATCGCCTACGGCCACATCACCCTGAAAGCGCCCGATCTCGTCTGATCTCGGAGGCTAAGCAGGGTCGGGCCTGGTTAGTACCTGAATGGGAGACCGCCTGGGAATACCAGGTGCCGTAGGCTTCTTTTTTTCTTGGATTTCTGGACTTGCCCTGTTTTTTTTCCTCGTTTCCCATCTTGGCGCCGCCAAAGTCAAGAGGGTTGAGCGTGCCGTAAGAGATCGCCTACGGCCACATCACCCTGAAAGCGCCCGATCTCGTCTGATCTCGGAGGCTAAGCAGGGTCGGGCCTGGTTAGTACCTGGATGGGAGACCGCCTGGGAATACCAGGTGCCGTAGGCTTCTTTTTTTCTTGGAGTTCTGGACTTGCCCTGTTTTTTTCCTCGTTTCCCATCTTGGTGCCGCCAAAGTCAAGAGGGTTGAGCGTGCCGTAAGAGATCGCCTACGGCCACATCACCCTGAAAGCGCCCGATCTCGTCTGATCTCGGAGGCTAAGCAGGGTCGGGCCTGGTTAGTACCTGGATGGGAGACCGCCTGGGAATACCAGGTGCCGTAGGCTTCTCTTTTTCTTGGAGTTCTGGACTTGCCCTGTTTTTTTCCTCGTTTCCCATCTTGGTGCCGCCAAAGTCAAGAGGGTTGAGCGTGCCGTAAGAGATCGCCTACGGCCACATCACCCTGAAAGCGCCCGATCTCGTCTGATCTCGGAGGCTAAGCAGGGTCGGGCCTGGTTAGTACCTGGATGGGAGACCGCCTGGGAATACCAGGTGCCGTAGGCTTCTTTTTTTGGGGGGCGTTCTGGACTTGCCCTGTTTTTTTTCCTCGTTTCCCATCTTGGCGCCGCCAAGGTCAAGAGGGTTGAGCGTGCCGTTAGAGATCGCCTACGGCCACATCACCCTGAAAGCGCCCGATCTCGTCTGATCTCGGAGGCTAAGCAGGGTCGGGCCTGGTTAGTACCTGGATGGGAGACCGCCTGGGAATACCAGGTGCCGTAGGCTTCTTTTTTTTGGGGGAGTTCTGGACTTGCCCTGTTTTTTTTCCTCGTTTCCCATCTTGGCGCCGCCAAGGTCAAGAGGGTTGAGCGTGCCGTTAGAGATCGCCTACGGCCACATCACCCTGAAAGCGCCCGATCTCGTCTGATCTCGGAGGCTAAGCAGGGTCGGGCCTGGTTAGTACCTGGATGGGAGACCGCCTGGGAATACCAGGTGCCGTAGGCTTCTTTTTTTGGGGGGCGTTCTGGACTTGCCCTGTTTTTTTTCCTCGTTTCCCATCTTGGCGCCGCCAAGGTCAAGAGGGTTGAGCGTGCCGTTAGAGATCGCCTACGGCCACATCACCCTGAAAGCGCCCGATCTCGTCTGATCTCGGAGGCTAAGCAGGGTCGGGCCTGGTTAGTACCTGGATGGGAGACCGCCTGGGAATACCAGGTGCCGTAGGCTTCTTTTTTTCTTGGATTTCTGGACTTGCCCTGTTTTTTTTCCTCGTTTCCCATCTTGGCGCCGCCAAAGTCAAGAGGGTTGAGCGTGCCGTAAGAGATCGCCTACGGCCACATCACCCTGAAAGCGCCCGATCTCGTCTGATCTCGGAGGCTAAGCAGGGTCGGGCCTGGTTAGTACCTGGATGGGAGACCGCCTGGGAATACCAGGTGCCGTAGGCTTCTTTTTTTCTTGGAGTTCTGGACTTGCCCTGTTTTTTTCCTCGTTTCCCATCTTGGTGCCGCCAAAGTCAAGAGGGTTGAGCGTGCCGTAAGAGATCGCCTACGGCCACATCACCCTGAAAGCGCCCGATCTCGTCTGATCTCGGAGGCTAAGCAGGGTCGGGCCTGGTTAGTACCTGGATGGGAGACCGCCTGGGAATACCAGGTGCCGTAGGCTTCTTTTTTTCTTGGATTTCTGGACTTGCCCTGTTTTTTTTCCTCGTTTCCCATCTTGGCGCCGCCAAAGTCAAGAGGGTTGAGCGTGCCGTAAGAGATCGCCTACGGCCACATCACCCTGAAAGCGCCCGATCTCGTCTGATCTCGGAGGCTAAGCAGGGTCGGGCCTGGTTAGTACCTGGATGGGAGACCGCCTGGGAATACCAGGTGCCGTAGGCTTCTTTTTTTCTTGGATTTCTGGACTTGCCCTGTTTTTTTTCCTCGTTTCCCATCTTGGCGCCGCCAAAGTCAAGAGGGTTGAGCGTGCCGTAAGAGATCGCCTACGGCCACATCACCCTGAAAGCGCCCGATCTCGTCTGATCTCGGAGGCTAAGCAGGGTCGGGCCTGGTTAGTACCTGGATGGGAGACCGCCTGGGAATACCAGGTGCCGTAGGCTTCTCTTTTTCTTGGAGTTCTGGACTTGCCCTGTTTTTTTCCTCGTTTCCCATCTTGGTGCCGCCAAAGTCAAGAGGGTTGAGCGTGCCGTAAGAGATCGCCTACGGCCACATCACCCTGAAAGCGCCCGATCTCGTCTGATCTCGGAGGCTAAGCAGGGTCGGGCCTGGTTAGTACCTGGATGGGAGACCGCCTGGGAATACCAGGTGCCGTAGGCTTCTTTTTTTGGGGGGCGTTCTGGACTTGCCCTGTTTTTTTTCCTCGTTTCCCATCTTGGCGCCGCCAAGGTCAAGAGGGTTGAGCGTGCCGTTAGAGATCGCCTACGGCCACATCACCCTGAAAGCGCCCGATCTCGTCTGATCTCGGAGGCTAAGCAGGGTCGGGCCTGGTTAGTACCTGGATGGGAGACCGCCTGGGAATACCAGGTGCCGTAGGCTTCTTTTTTTTGGGGGAGTTCTGGACTTGCCCTGTTTTTTTTCCTCGTTTCCCATCTTGGCGCCGCCAAGGTCAAGAGGGTTGAGCGTGCCGTTAGAGATTGCCTACGGCCACATCACCCTGAAAGCGCCCGATCTCGTCTGATCTCGGAGGCTAAGCAGGGTCGGGCCTGGTTAGTACCTGGATGGGAGACCGCCTGGGAATACCAGGTGCCGTAGGCTTCTTTTTTTGGGGGGCGTTCTGGACTTGCCCTGTTTTTTTTCCTCGTTTCCCATCTTGGCGCCGCCAAGGTCAAGAGGGTTGAGCGTGCCGTTAGAGATCGCCTACGGCCACATCACCCTGAAAGCGCCCGATCTCGTCTGATCTCGGAGGCTAAGCAGGGTCGGGCCTGGTTAGTACCTGGATGGGAGACCGCCTGGGAATACCAGGTGCCGTAGGCTTCTTTTTTTCTTGGAGTTCTGGACTTGCCCTGTTTTTTTCCTCGTTTCCCATCTTGGTGCCGCCAAAGTCAAGAGGGTTGAGCGTGCCGTAAGAGATCGCCTACGGCCACATCACCCTGAAAGCGCCCGATCTCGTCTGATCTCGGAGGCTAAGCAGGGTCGGGCCTGGTTAGTACCTGGATGGGAGACCGCCTGGGAATACCAGGTGCGGTAGGCTTCTTTTTTTCTTGGATTTCTGGACTTGCCCTGTTTTTTTTCCTCGTTTCCCATCTTGGCGCCGCCAAAGTCAAGAGGGTTGAGCGTGCCGTAAGAGATCGCCTACGGCCACATCACCCTGAAAGCGCCCGATCTCGTCTGATCTCGGAGGCTAAGCAGGGTCGGGCCTGGTTAGTACCTGGATGGGAGACCGCCTGGGAATACCAGGTGCCGTAGGCTTCTTTTTTTTGGGGGAGTTCTGGACTTGCCCTGTTTTTTTTCCTCGTTTCCCATCTTGGCGCCGCCAAGGTCAAGAGGGTTGAGCGTGCCGTTAGAGATCGCCTACGGCCACATCACCCTGAAAGCGCCCGATCTCGTCTGATCTCGGAGGCTAAGCAGGGTCGGGCCTGGTTAGTACCTGGATGGGAGACCGCCTGGGAATACCAGGTGCCGTAGGCTTCTTTTTTTGGGGGGCGTTCTGGACTTGCCCTGTTTTTTTTCCTCGTTTCCCATCTTGGCGCCGCCAAGGTCAAGAGGGTTGAGCGTGCCGTTAGAGATCGCCTACGGCCACATCACCCTGAAAGCGCCCGATCTCGTCTGATCTCGGAGGCTAAGCAGGGTCAGGCCTGGTTAGTACCTGGATGGGAGACCGCCTGGGAATACCAGGTGCCGTAGGCTTCTTTTTTTCTTGGATTTCTGGACTTGCCCTGTTTTTTTTCCTCGTTTCCCATCTTGGCGCCGCCAAAGTCAAGAGGGTTGAGCGTGCCGTAAGAGATCGCCTACGGCCACATCACCCTGAAAGCGCCCGATCTCGTCTGATCTCGGAGGCTAAGCAGGGTCGGGCCTGGTTAGTACCTGGATGGGAGACCGCCTGGGAATACCAGGTGCCGTAGGCTTCTTTTTTTCTTGGAGTTCTGGACTTGCCCTGTTTTTTTCCTCGTTTCCCATCTTGGTGCCGCCAAAGTCAAGAGGGTTGAGCGTGCCGTAAGAGATCGCCTACGGCCACATCACCCTGAAAGCGCCCGATCTCGTCTGATCTCGGAGGCTAAGCAGGGTCGGGCCTGGTTAGTACCTGGATGGGAGACCGCCTGGGAATACCAGGTGCCGTAGGCTTCTTTTTTTCTTGGATTTCTGGACTTGCCCTGTTTTTTTTCCTCGTTTCCCATCTTGGCGCCGCCAAAGTCAAGAGGGTTGAGCGTGCCGTAAGAGATCGCCTACGGCCACATCACCCTGAAAGCGCCCGATCTCGTCTGATCTCGGAGGCTAAGCAGGGTCGGGCCTGGTTAGTACCTGGATGGGAGACCGCCTGGGAATACCAGGTGCCGTAGGCTTCTCTTTTTCTTGGAGATCTGGACTTGCCCTGTTTTTTTCCTCGTTTCCCATCTTGGTGCCGCCAAAGTCAAGAGGGTTGAGCGTGCCGTAAGAGATCGCCTACGGCCACATCACCCTGAAAGCGCCCGATCTCGTCTGATCTCGGAGGCTAAGCAGGGTCGGGCCTGGTTAGTACCTGGATGGGAGACCGCCTGGGAATACCAGGTGCCGTAGGCTTCTTTTTTTGGGGGGCGTTCTGGACTTGCCCTGTTTTTTTTCCTCGTTTCCCATCTTGGCGCCGCCAAGGTCAAGAGGGTTGAGCGTGCCGTTAGAGATCGCCTACGGCCACATCACCCTGAAAGCGCCCGATCTCGTCTGATCTCGGAGGCTAAGCAGGGTCGGGCCTGGTTAGTACCTGGATGGGAGACCGCCTGGGAATACCAGGTGCCGTAGGCTTCTTTTTTTTGGGGGAGTTCTGGACTTGCCCTGTTTTTTTTCCTCGTTTCCCATCTTGGCGCCGCCAAGGTCAAGAGGGTTGAGCGTGCCGTTAGAGATCGCCTACGGCCACATCACCCTGAAAGCGCCCGATCTCGTCTGATCTCGGAGGCTAAGCAGGGTCGGGCCTGGTTAGTACCTGGATGGGAGACCGCCTGGGAATACCAGGTGCCGTAGGCTTCTTTTTTTGGGGGGCGTTCTGGACTTGCCCTGTTTTTTTTCCTCGTTTCCCATCTTGGCGCCGCCAAGGTCAAGAGGGTTGAGCGTGCCGTTAGAGATCGCCTACGGCCACATCACCCTGAAAGCGCCCGATCTCGTCTGATCTCGGAGGCTAAGCAGGGTCGGGCCTGGTTAGTACCTGGATGGGAGACCGCCTGGGAATACCAGGTGCCGTAGGCTTCTTTTTTTCTTGGATTTCTGGACTTGCCCTGTTTTTTTTCCTCGTTTCCCATCTTGGCGCCGCCAAAGTCAAGAGGGTTGAGCGTGCTGTAAGAGATCGCCTACGGCCACATCACCCTGAAAGCGCCCGATCTCGTCTGATCTCGGAGGCTAAGCAGGGTCGGGCCTGGTTAGTACCTGGATGGGAGACCGCCTGGGAATACCAGGTGCCGTAGGCTTCTTTTTTTCTTGGAGTTCTGGACTTGCCCTGTTTTTTTCCTCGTTTCCCATCTTGGTGCCGCCAAAGTCAAGAGGGTTGAGCGTGCCGTAAGAGATCGCCTACGGCCACATCACCCTGAAAGCGCCCGATCTCGTCTGATCTCGGAGGCTAAGCAGGGTCGGGCCTGGTTAGTACCTGGATGGGAGACCGCCTGGGAATACCAGGTGCCGTAGGCTTCTTTTTTTCTTGGATTTCTGGACTTGCCCTGTTTTTTTTCCTCGTTTCCCATCTTGGCGCCGCCAAAGTCAAGAGGGTTGAGCGTGCCGTAAGAGATCGCCTACGGCCACATCACCCTGAAAGCGTCCGATCTCGTCTGATCTCGGAGGCTAAGCAGGGTCGGGCCTGGTTAGTACCTGGATGGGAGACCGCCTGGGAATACCAGGTGCCGTAGGCTTCTTTTTTTGGGGGGCGTTCTGGACTTGCCCTGTTTTTTTTCCTCGTTTCCCATCTTGGCGCCGCCAAGGTCAAGAGGGTTGAGCGTGCCGTTAGAGATCGCCTACGGCCACATCACCCTGAAAGCGCCCGATCTCGTCTGATCTCGGAGGCTAAGCAGGGTCGGGCCTGGTTAGTACCTGGATGGGAGACCGCCTGGGAATACCAGGTGCCGTAGGCTTCTTTTTTTCTTGGATTTCTGGACTTGCCCTGTTTTTTTTCCTCGTTTCCCATCTTGGCGCCGCCAAAGTCAAGAGGGTTGAGCGTGCCGTAAGAGATCGCCTACGGCCACATCACCCTGAAAGCGCCCGATCTCGTCTGATCTCGGAGGCTAAGCAGGGTCGGGCCTGGTTAGTACCTGGATGGGAGACCGCCTGGGAATACCAGGTGCCGTAGGCTTCTTTTTTTTGGGGGAGTTCTGGACTTGCCCTGTTTTTTTTCCTCGTTTCCCATCTTGGCGCCGCCAAGGTCAAGAGGGTTGAGCGTGCCGTAAGAGATCGCCTACGGCCACATCACCCTGAAAGCGCCCGATCTCGTCTGATCTCGGAGGCTAAGCAGGGTCGGGCCTGGTTAGTACCTGGATGGGAGACCGCCTGGGAATACCAGGTGCCGTAGGCTTCTCTTTTTCTTGGAGTTCTGGACTTGCCCTGTTTTTTTCCTCGTTTCCCATCTTGGTGCCGCCAAAGTCAAGAGGGTTGAGCGTGCCGTAAGAGATTGCCTACGGCCACATCACCCTGAAAGCGCCCGATCTCGTCTGATCTCGGAGGCTAAGCAGGGTCGGGCCTGGTTAGTACCTGGATGGGAGACCGCCTGGGAATACCAGGTGCCGTAGGCTTCTTTTTTTGGGGGGCGTTCTGGACTTGCCCTGTTTTTTTTCCTCGTTTCCCATCTTGGCGCCGCCAAGGTCAAGAGGGTTGAGCGTGCCGTTAGAGATCGCCTACGGCCACATCACCCTGAAAGCGCCCGATCTCGTCTGATCTTGGAGGCTAAGCAGGGTCGGGCCTGGTTAGTACCTGGATGGGAGACCGCCTGGGAATACCAGGTGCCGTAGGCTTCTTTTTTTTGGGGGAGTTCTGGACTTGCCCTGTTTTTTTTCCTCGTTTCCCATCTTGGCGCCGCCAAGGTCAAGAGGGTTGAGCGTGCCGTTAGAGATCGCCTACGGCCACATCACCCTGAAAGCGCCCGATCTCGTCTGATCTCGGAGGCTAAGCAGGGTCGGGCCTGGTTAGTACCTGGATGGGAGACCGCCTGGGAATACCAGGTGCCGTAGGCTTCTTTTTTTGGGGGGCGTTCTGGACTTGCCCTGTTTTTTTTCCTCGTTTCCCATCTTGGCGCCGCCAAGGTCAAGAGGGTTGAGCGTGCCGTTAGAGATCGCCTACGGCCACATCACCCTGAAAGCGCCCGATCTCGTCTGATCTCGGAGGCTAAGCAGGGTCGGGCCTGGTTAGTACCTGGATGGGAGACCGCCTGGGAATACCAGGTGCCGTAGGCTTCTTTTTTTCTTGGATTTCTGGACTTGCCCTGTTTTTTTTCCTCGTTTCCCATCTTGGCGCCGCCAAAGTCAAGAGGGTTGAGCGTGCCGTAAGAGATCGCCTACGGCCACATCACCCTGAAAGCGCCCGATCTCGTCTGATCTCGGAGGCTAAGCAGGGTCGGGCCTGGTTAGTACCTGGATGGGAGACCGCCTGGGAATACCAGGTGCCGTAGGCTTCTTTTTTTCTTGGAGTTCTGGACTTGCCCTGTTTTTTTCCTCGTTTCCCATCTTGGTGCCGCCAAAGTCAAGAGGGTTGAGCGTGCCGTAAGAGATCGCCTACGGCCACATCACCCTGAAAGCGCCCGATCTCGTCTGATCTCGGAGGCTAAGCAGGGTCGGGCCTGGTTAGTATCTGGATGGGAGACCGCCTGGGAATACCAGGTGCCGTAGGCTTCTTTTTTTCTTGGATTTCTGGACTTGCCCTGTTTTTTTTCCTCGTTTCCCATCTTGGCGCCGCCAAAGTCAAGAGGGTTGAGCGTGCCGTAAGAGATCGCCTACGGCCACATCACCCTGAAAGCGCCCGATCTCGTCTGATCTCGGAGGCTAAGCAGGGTCGGGCCTGGTTAGTACCTGGATGGGAGACCGCCTGGGAATACCAGGTGCCGTAGGCTTCTTTTTTTTGGGGGAGTTCTGGACTTGCCCTGTTTTTTTTCCTCGTTTCCCATCTTGGCGCCGCCAAGGTCAAGAGGGTTGAGCGTGCCGTTAGAGATCGCCTACGGCCACATCACCCTGAAAGCGCCCGATCTCGTCTGATCTCGGAGGCTAAGCAGGGTCGGGCCTGGTTAGTACCTGGATGGGAGACCGCCTGGGAATACCAGGTGCCGTAGGCTTCTTTTTTTGGGGGGCGTTCTGGACTTGCCCTGTTTTTTTTCCTCGTTTCCCATCTTGGCGCCGCCAAGGTCAAGAGGGTTGAGCGTGCCGTTAGAGATCGCCTACGGCCACATCACCCTGAAAGCGCCCGATCTCGTCTGATCTCGGAGGCTAAGCAGGGTCGGGCCTGGTTAGTACCTGGATGGGAGACCGCCTGGGAATACCAGGTGCCGTAGGCTTCTTTTTTTCTTGGATTTCTGGACTTGCCCTGTTTTTTTTCCTCGTTTCCCATCTTGGCGCCGCCAAAGTCAAGAGGGTTGAGCGTGCCGTAAGAGATCGCCTACGGCCACATCACCCTGAAAGCGCCCGATCTCGTCTGATCTCGGAGGCTAAGCAGGGTCGGGCCTGGTTAGTACCTGGATGGGAGACCGCCTGGGAATACCAGGTGCCGTAGGCTTCTTTTTTTTGGGGGAGTTCTGGACTTGCCCTGTTTTTTTTCCTCGTTTCCCATCTTGGCGCCGCCAAGGTCAAGAGGGTTGAGCGTGCCGTTAGAGATCGCCTACGGCCACATCACCCTGAAAGCGCCCGATCTCGTCTGATCTCGGAGGCTAAGCAGGGTCGGGCCTGGTTAGTACCTGGATGGGAGACCGCCTGGGAATACCAGGTGCCGTAGGCTTCTTTTTTTGGGGGGCGTTCTGGACTTGCCCTGTTTTTTTTCCTCGTTTCCCATCTTGGCGCCGCCAAGGTCAAGAGGGTTGAGCGTGCCGTTAGAGATCGCCTACGGCCACATCACCCTGAAAGCGCCCGATCTCGTCTGATCTCGGAGGCTAAGCAGGGTCGGGCCTGGTTAGTACCTGGATGGGAGACCGCCTGGGAATACCAGGTGCCGTAGGCTTCTTTTTTTCTTGGATTTCTGGACTTGCCCTGTTTTTTTTCCTCGTTTCCCATCTTGGCGCCGCCAAAGTCAAGAGGGTTGAGCGTGCCGTAAGAGATCGCCTACGGCCACATCACCCTGAAAGCGCCCGATCTCGTCTGATCTCGGAGGCTAAGCAGGGTCGGGCCTGGTTAGTACCTGGATGGGAGACCGCCTGGGAATACCAGGTGCCGTAGGCTTCTTTTTTTTCTTGGAGTTCTGGACTTGCCCTGTTTTTTTCCTCGTTTCCCATCTTGGTGCCGCCAAAGTCAAGAGGGTTGAGCGTGCCGTAAGAGATCGCCTACGGCCACATCACCCTGAAAGCGCCCGGTCTCGTCTGATCTCGGAGGCTAAGCAGGGTCGGGCCTGGTTAGTACCTGGATGGGAGACCGCCTGGGAATACCAGGTGCCGTAGGCTTCTTTTTTTCTTGGATTTCTGGACTTGCCCTGTTTTTTTTCCTCGTTTCCCATCTTGGCGCCGCCAAAGTCAAGAGGGTTGAGCGTGCCGTAAGAGATCGCCTACGGCCACATCACCCTGAAAGCGCCCGATCTCGTCTGATCTCGGAGGCTAAGCAGGGTCGGGCCTGGTTAGTACCTGGATGGGAGACCGCCTGGGAATACCAGGTGCCGTAGGCTTCTCTTTTTCTTGGAGTTCTGGACTTGCCCTGTTTTTTTCCTCGTTTCCCATCTTGGTGCCGCCAAAGTCAAGAGGGTTGAGCGTGCCGTAAGAGATCGCCTACGGCCACATCACCCTGAAAGCGCCCGATCTCGTCTGATCTCGGAGGCTAAGCAGGGTCGGGCCTGGTTAGTACCTGGATGGGAGACCGCCTGGGAATACCAGGTGCCGTAGGCTTCTTTTTTTGGGGGGCGTTCTGGACTTGCCCTGTTTTTTTTCCTCGTTTCCCATCTTGGCGCCGCCAAGGTCAAGAGGGTTGAGCGTGCCGTTAGAGATCGCCTACGGCCACATCACCCTGAAAGCGCCCGATCTCGTCTGATCTCGGAGGCTAAGCAGGGTTGGGCCTGGTTAGTACCTGGATGGGAGACCGCCTGGGAATACCAGGTGCCGTAGGCTTCTTTTTTTTGGGGGAGTTCTGGACTTGCCCTGTTTTTTTTCCTCGTTTCCCATCTTGGCGCCGCCAAGGTCAAGAGGGTTGAGCGTGCCGTTAGAGATCGCCTACGGCCACATCACCCTGAAAGCGCCCGATCTCGTCTGATCTCGGAGGCTAAGCAGGGTCGGGCCTGGTTAGTACCTGGATGGGAGACCGCCTGGGAATACCAGGTGCCGTAGGCTTCTTTTTTTGGGGGGCGTTCTGGACTTGCCCTGTTTTTTTTCCTCGTTTCCCATCTTGGCGCCGCCAAGGTCAAGAGGGTTGAGCGTGCCGTTAGAGATCGCCTACGGCCACATCACCCTGAAAGCGCCCGATCTCGTCTGATCTCGGAGGCTAAGCAGGGTCGGGCCTGGTTAGTACCTGGATGGGAGACCGCCTGGGAATACCAGGTGCCGTAGGCTTCTTTTTTTCTTGGATTTCTGGACTTGCCCTGTTTTTTTTCCTCGTTTCCCATCTTGGCGCCGCCAAAGTCAAGAGGGTTGAGCGTGCCGTAAGAGATCGCCTACGGCCACATCACCCTGAAAGCGCCCGATCTCGTCTGATCTCGGAGGCTAAGCAGGGTCGGGCCTGGTTAGTACCTGGATGGGAGACCGCCTGGGAATACCAGGTGCCGTAGGCTTCTTTTTTTCTTGGAGTTCTGGACTTGCCCTGTTTTTTTCCTCGTTTCCCATCTTGGTGCCGCCAAAGTCAAGAGGGTTGAGCGTGCCGTAAGAGATCGCCTACGGCCACATCACCCTGAAAGCGCCCGATCTCGTCTGATCTCGGAGGCTAAGCAGGGTCGGGCCTGGTTAGTACCTGGATGGGAGACCGCCTGGGAATACCAGGTGCCGTAGGCTTCTTTTTTTCTTGGATTTCTGGACTTGCCCTGTTTTTTTTCCTCGTTTCCCATCTTGGCGCCGCCAAAGTCAAGAGGGTTGAGCGTGCCGTAAGAGATCGCCTACGGCCACATCACCCTGAAAGCGCCCGATCTCGTCTGATCTCGGAGGCTAAGCAGGGTCGGGCCTGGTTAGTACCTGGATGGGAGACCGCCTGGGAATACCAGGTGCCGTAGGCTTCTTTTTTTTGGGGGAGTTCTGGACTTGCCCTGTTTTTTTTCCTCGTTTCCCATCTTGGCGCCGCCAAGGTCAAGAGGGTTGAGCGTGCCGTTAGAGATCGCCTACGGCCACATCACCCTGAAAGCGCCCGATCTCGTCTGATCTCGGAGGCTAAGCAGGGTCGGGCCTGGTTAGTACCTGGATGGGAGACCGCCTGGGAATACCAGGTGCCGTAGGCTTCTTTTTTTGGGGGGCGTTCTGGACTTGCCCTGTTTTTTTTCCTCGTTTCCCATCTTGGCGCCGCCAAGGTCAAGAGGGTTGAGCGTGCCGTTAGAGATCGCCTACGGCCACATCACCCTGAAAGCGCCCGATCTCGTCTGATCTCGGAGGCTAAGCAGGGTCGGGCCTGGTTAGTACCTGGATGGGAGACCGCCTGGGAATACCAGGTGCCGTAGGCTTCTTTTTTTCTTGGATTTCTGGACTTGCCCTGTTTTTTTTCCTCGTTTCCCATCTTGGCGCCGCCAAAGTCAAGAGGGTTGAGCGTGCCGTAAGAGATCGCCTACGGCCACATCACCCTGAAAGCGCCCGATCTCGTCTGATCTCGGAGGCTAAGCAGGGTCGGGCCTGGTTAGTACCTGGATGGGAGACCGCCTGGGAATACCAGGTGCCGTAGGCTTCTTTTTTTTGGGGGAGTTCTGGACTTGCCCTGTTTTTTTTCCTCGTTTCCCATCTTGGCGCCGCCAAGGTCAAGAGGGTTGAGCGTGCCGTAAGAGATCGCCTACGGCCACATCACCCTGAAAGCGCCCGATCTCGTCTGATCTCGGAGGCTAAGCAGGGTCGGGCCTGGTTAGTACCTGGATGGGAGACCGCCTGGGAATACCAGGTGCCGTAGGCTTCTTTTTTTCTTGGATTTCTGGACTTGCCCTGTTTTTTTTCCTCGTTTCCCATCTTGGCGCCGCCAAAGTCAAGAGGGTTGAGCGTGCCGTAAGAGATCGCCTACGGCCACATCACCCTGAAAGCGCCCGATCTCGTCTGATCTCGGAGGCTAAGCAGGGTCGGGCCTGGTTAGTACCTGGATGGGAGACCGCCTGGGAATACCAGGTGCCGTAGGCTTCTCTTTTTCTTGGAGTTCTGGACTTGCCCTGTTTTTTTCCTCGTTTCCCATCTTGGTGCCGCCAAAGTCAAGAGGGTTGAGCGTGCCGTAAGAGATCGCCTACGGCCACATCACCCTGAAAGCGCCCGATCTCGTCTGATCTCGGAGGCTAAGCAGGGTCGGGCCTGGTTAGTACCTGGATGGGAGACCGCCTGGGAATACCAGGTGCCGTAGGCTTCTTTTTTTGGGGGGCGTTCTGGACTTGCCCTGTTTTTTTTCCTCGTTTCCCATCTTGGCGCCGCCAAGGTCAAGAGGGTTGAGCGTGCCGTTAGAGATCGCCTACGGCCACATCACCCTGAAAGCGCCCGATCTCGTCTGATCTCGGAGGCTAAGCAGGGTCGGGCCTGGTTAGTACCTGGATGGGAGACCGCCTGGGAATACCAGGTGCCGTAGGCTTCTTTTTTTTGGGGGAGTTCTGGACTTGCCCTGTTTTTTTTCCTCGTTTCCCATCTTGGCGCCGCCAAGGTCAAGAGGGTTGAGCGTGCCGTTAGAGATCGCCTACGGCCACATCACCCTGAAAGCGCCCGATCTCGTCTGATCTCGGAGGCTAAGCAGGGTCGGGCCTGGTTAGTACCTGGATGGGAGACCGCCTGGGAATACCAGGTGCCGTAGGCTTCTTTTTTTGGGGGGCGTTCTGGACTTGCCCTGTTTTTTTTCCTCGTTTCCCATCTTGGCGCCGCCAAGGTCAAGAGGGTTGAGCGTGCCGTTAGAGATCGCCTACGGCCACATCACCCTGAAAGCGCCCGATCTCGTCTGATCTCGGAGGCTAAGCAGGGTCGGGCCTGGTTAGTACCTGGATGGGAGACCGCCTGGGAATACCAGGTGCCGTAGGCTTCTTTTTTTCTTGGATTTCTGGACTTGCCCTGTTTTTTTTCCTCGTTTCCCATCTTGGCGCCGCCAAAGTCAAGAGGGTTGAGCGTGCTATAAGAGATCGCCTACGGCCACATCACCCTGAAAGCGCCCGATCTCGTCTGATCTCGGAGGCTAAGCAGGGTCGGGCCTGGTTAGTACCTGGATGGGAGACCGCCTGGGAATACCAGGTGCCGTAGGCTTCTTTTTTTCTTGGAGTTCTGGACTTGCCCTGTTTTTTTCCTCGTTTCCCATCTTGGTGCCGCCAAAGTCAAGAGGGTTGAGCGTGCCGTAAGAGATCGCCTACGGCCACATCACCCTGAAAGCGCCCGATCTCGTCTGATCTCGGAGGCTAAGCAGGGTCGGGCCTGGTTAGTACCTGGATGGGAGACCGCCTGGGAATACCAGGTGCCGTAGGCTTCTTTTTTTCTTGGATTTCTGGACTTGCCCTGTTTTTTTTCCTCGTTTCCCATCTTGGCGCCGCCAAAGTCAAGAGGGTTGAGCGTGCCGTAAGAGATCGCCTACGGCCACATCACCCTGAAAGCGCCCGATCTCGTCTGATCTCGGAGGCTAAGCAGGGTCGGGCCTGGTTAGTACCTGGATGGGAGACCGCCTGGGAATACCAGGTGCCGTAGGCTTCTTTTTTTTGGGGGAGTTCTGGACTTGCCCTGTTTTTTTTCCTCGTTTCCCATCTTGGCGCCGCCAAGGTCAAGAGGGTTGAGCGTGCCGTTAGAGATCGCCTACGGCCACATCACCCTGAAAGCGCCCGATCTCGTCTGATCTCGGAGGCTAAGCAGGGTCGGGCCTGGTTAGTACCTGGATGGGAGACCGCCTGGGAATACCAGGTGCCGTAGGCTTCTTTTTTTGGAGGGCGTTCTGGACTTGCCCTGTTTTTTTTCCTCGTTTCCCATCTTGGCGCCGCCAAGGTCAAGAGGGTTGAGCGTGCCGTTAGAGATCGCCTACGGCCACATCACCCTGAAAGCGCCCGATCTCGTCTGATCTCGGAGGCTAAGCAGGGTCGGGCCTGGTTAGTACCTGGATGGGAGACCGCCTGGGAATACCAGGTGCCGTAGGCTTCTTTTTTTCTTGGATTTCTGGACTTGCCCTGTTTTTTTTCCTCGTTTCCCATCTTGGCGCCGCCAAAGTCAAGAGGGTTGAGCGTGCCGTAAGAGATCGCCTACGGCCACATCACCCTGAAAGCGCCCGATCTTGTCTGATCTCGGAGGCTAAGCAGGGTCGGGCCTGGTTAGTACCTGGATGGGAGACCGCCTGGGAATACCAGGTGCCGTAGGCTTCTTTTTTTTGGGGGAGTTCTGGACTTGCCCTGTTTTTTTTCCTCGTTTCCCATCTTGGCGCCGCCAAGGTCAAGAGGGTTGAGCGTGCCGTTAGAGATCGCCTACGGCCACATCACCCTGAAAGCGCCCGATCTCGTCTGATCTCGGAGGCTAAGCAGGGTCGGGCCTGGTTAGTACCTGGATGGGAGACCGCCTGGGAATACCAGGTGCCGTAGGCTTCTTTTTTTGGGGGGCGTTCTGGACTTGCCCTGTTTTTTTTCCTCGTTTCCCATCTTGGCGCCGCCAAGGTCAAGAGGGTTGAGCGTGCCGTTAGAGATCGCCTACGGCCACATCACCCTGAAAGCGCCCGATCTCGTCTGATCTCGGAGGCTAAGCAGGGTCGGGCCTGGTTAGTACCTGGATGGGAGACCGCCTGGGAATACCAGGTGCCGTAGGCTTCTTTTTTTCTTGGATTTCTGGACTTGCCCTGTTTTTTTTCCTCGTTTCCCATCTTGGCGCCGCCAAAGTCAAGAGGGTTGAGCGTGCCGTAAGAGATCGCCTACGGCCACATCACCCTGAAAGCGCCCGATCTCGTCTGATCTCGGAGGCTAAGCAGGGTCAGGCCTGGTTAGTACCTGGATGGGAGACCGCCTGGGAATACCAGGTGCCGTAGGCTTCCTTTTTTCTTGGAGTTCTGGACTTGCCCTGTTTTTTTCCTCGTTTCCCATCTTGGTGCCGCCAAAGTCAAGAGGGTTGAGCGTGCCGTAAGAGATCGCCTACGGCCACATCACCCTGAAAGCGCCCGATCTCGTCTGATCTCGGAGGCTAAGCAGGGTCGGGCCTGGTTAGTACCTGGATGGGAGACCGCCTGGGAATACCAGGTGCCGTAGGCTTCTTTTTTTCTTGGATTTCTGGACTTGCCCTGTTTTTTTTCCTCGTTTCCCATCTTGGCGCCGCCAAAGTCAAGAGGGTTGAGCGTGCCGTAAGAGATCGCCTACGGCCACATCACCCTGAAAGCGCCCGATCTCGTCTGATCTCGGAGGCTAAGCAGGGTCGGGCCTGGTTAGTACCTGGATGGGAGACCGCCTGGGAATACCAGGTGCCGTAGGCTTCTCTTTTTCTTGGAGTTCTGGACTTGCCCTGTTTTTTTCCTCGTTTCCCATCTTGGTGCCGCCAAAGTCAAGAGGGTTGAGCGTGCCGTAAGAGATCGCCTACGGCCACATCACCCTGAAAGCGCCCGATCTCGTCTGATCTCGGAGGCTAAGCAGGGTCGGGCCTGGTTAGTACCTGGATGGGAGACCGCCTGGGAATACCAGGTGCCGTAGGCTTCTTTTTTTGGGGGGCGTTCTGGACTTGCCCTGTTTTTTTTCCTCGTTTCCCATCTTGGCGCCGCCAAGGTCAAGAGGGTTGAGCGTGCCGTTAGAGATTGCCTACGGCCACATCACCCTGAAAGCGCCCGATCTCGTCTGATCTCGGAGGCTAAGCAGGGTCGGGCCTGGTTAGTACCTGGATGGGAGACCGCCTGGGAATACCAGGTGCCGTAGGCTTCTTTTTTTTGGGGGAGTTCTGGACTTGCCCTGTTTTTTTTCCTCGTTTCCCATCTTGGCGCCGCCAAGGTCAAGAGGGTTGAGCGTGCCGTTAGAGATCGCCTACGGCCACATCACCCTGAAAGCGCCCGATCTCGTCTGATCTCGGAGGCTAAGCAGGGTCGGGCCTGGTTAGTACCTGGATGGGAGACCGCCTGGGAATACCAGGTGCCGTAGGCTTCTTTTTTTGGGGGGCGTTCTGGACTTGCCCTGTTTTTTTTCCTCGTTTCCCATCTTGGCGCCGCCAAGGTCAAGAGGGTTGAGCGTGCCGTTAGAGATCGCCTACGGCCACATCACCCTGAAAGCGCCCGATCTCGTCTGATCTCGGAGGCTAAGCAGGGTCGGGCCTGGTTAGTACCTGGATGGGAGACCGCCTGGGAATACCAGGTGCCGTAGGCTTCTTTTTTTCTTGGATTTCTGGACTTGCCCTGTTTTTTTTCCTCGTTTCCCATCTTGGCGCCGCCAAAGTCAAGAGGGTTGAGCGTGCCGTAAGAGATCGCTTACGGCCACATCACCCTGAAAGCGCCCGATCTCGTCTGATCTCGGAGGCTAAGCAGGGTCGGGCCTGGTTAGTACCTGGATGGGAGACCGCCTGGGAATACCAGGTGCCGTAGGCTTCTTTTTTTCTTGGAGTTCTGGACTTGCCCTGTTTTTTTCCTCGTTTCCCATCTTGGTGCCGCCAAAGTCAAGAGGGTTGAGCGTGCCGTAAGAGATCGCCTACGGCCACATCACCCTGAAAGCGCCCGATCTCGTCTGATCTCGGAGGCTAAGCAGGGTCGGGCCTGGTTAGTACCTGGATGGGAGACCGCCTGGGAATACCAGGTGCCGTAGGCTTCTTTTTTTCTTGGATTTCTGGACTTGCCCTGTTTTTTTTCCTCGTTTCCCATCTTGGCGCCGCCAAAGTCAAGAGGGTTGAGCGTGCCATAAGAGATCGCCTACGGCCACATCACCCTGAAAGCGCCCGATCTCGTCTGATCTCGGAGGCTAAGCAGGGTCGGGCCTGGTTAGTACCTGGATGGGAGACCGCCTGGGAATACCAGGTGCCGTAGGCTTCTTTTTTTTGGGGGAGTTCTGGACTTGCCCTGTTTTTTTTCCTCGTTTCCCATCTTGGCGCCGCCAAGGTCAAGAGGGTTGAGCGTGCCGTTAGAGATCGCCTACTGCCACATCACCCTGAAAGCGCCTGATCTCGTCTGATCTCGGAGGCTAAGCAGGGTCGGGCCTGGTTAGTACCTGGATGGGAGACCGCCTGGGAATACCAGGTGCCGTAGGCTTCTTTTTTTGGGGGGCGTTCTGGACTTGCCCTGTTTTTTTTCCTCGTTTCCCATCTTGGCGCCGCCAAGGTCAAGAGGGTTGAGCGTGCCGTTAGAGATCGCCTACGGCCACATCACCCTGAAAGCGCCCGATCTCGTCTGATCTCGGAGGCTAAGCAGGGTCGGGCCTGGTTAGTACCTGGATGGGAGACCGCCTGGGAATACCAGGTGCCGTAGGCTTCTTTTTTTCTTGGATTTCTGGACTTGCCCTGTTTTTTTTCCTCGTTTCCCATCTTGGCGCCGCCAAAGTCAAGAGGGTTGAGCGTGCCGTAAGAGATCGCCTACGGCCACATCACCCTGAAAGCGCCCGATCTCGTCTGATCTCGGAGGCTAAGCAGGGTCGGGCCTGGTTAGTACCTGGATGGGAGACCGCCTGGGAATACCAGGTGCCGTAGGCTTCTTTTTTTCTTGGAGTTCTGGACTTGCCCTGTTTTTTTCCTCGTTTCCCATCTTGGTGCCGCCAAAGTCAAGAGGGTTGAGCGTGCCGTAAGAGATCGCCTACGGCCACATCACCCTGAAAGCGCCCGATCTCGTCTGATCTCGGAGGCTAAGCAGGGTCGGGCCTGGTTAGTACCTGGATGGGAGACCGCCTGGGAATACCAGGTGCCGTAGGCTTCTTTTTTTGGGGGGCGTTCTGGACTTGCCCTGTTTTTTTATCTCGTTTCCCATCTTGGCGCCGCCAAGGTCAAGAGGGTTGAGCGTGCCGTTAGAGATCGCCTACGGCCACATCACCCTGAAAGCGCCCGATCTCGTCTGATCTCGGAGGCTAAGCAGGGTCGGGCCTGGTTAGTACCTGGATGGGAGACCGCCTGGGAATACCAGGTGCCGTAGGCTTCTTTTTTTTGGGGGAGTTCTGGACTTGCCCTGTTTTTTTTCCTCGTTTCCCATCTTGGCGCCGCCAAGGTCAAGAGGGTTGAGCGTGCCGTTAGAGATCGCCTACGGCCACATCACCCTGAAAGCGCCCGATCTCGTCTGATCTCGGAGGCTAAGCAGGGTCGGGCCTGGTTAGTACCTGGATGGGAGACCGCCTGGGAATACCAGGTGCCGTAGGCTTCTTTTTTTGAGGGGCGTTCTGGACTTGCCCTGTTTTTTTTCCTCGTTTCCCATCTTGGCGCCGCCAAGGTCAAGAGGGTTGAGCGTGCCGTTAGAGATCGCCTACGGCCACATCACCCTGAAAGCGCCCGATCTCGTCTGATCTCGGAGGCTAAGCAGGGTCGGGCCTGGTTAGTACCTGGATGGGAGACCGCCTGGGAATACCAGGTGCCGTAGGCTTCTTTTTTTCTTGGATTTCTGGACTTGCCCTGTTTTTTTTCCTCGTTTCCCATCTTGGCGCCGCCAAAGTCAAGAGGGTTGAGCGTGCCGTAAGAGATCGCCTACGGCCACATCACCCTGAACGCGCCCGATCTCGTCTGATCTCGGAGGCTAAGCAGGGTCGGGCCTGGTTAGTACCTGGATGGGAGACCGCCTGGGAATACCAGGTGCCGTAGGCTTCTTTTTTTCTTGGAGTTCTGGACTTGCCCTGTTTTTTTCCTCGTTTCCCATCTTGGTGCCGCCAAAGTCAAGAGGGTTGAGCGTGCCGTAAGAGATCGCCTACGGCCACATCACCCTGAAAGCGCCCGATCTCGTCTGATCTCGGAGGCTAAGCAGGGTCGGGCCTGGTTAGTACCTGGATGGGAGACCGCCTGGGAATACCAGGTGCCGTAGGCTTCTTTTTTTCTTGGATTTCTGGACTTGCCCTGTTTTTTTTCCTCGTTTCCCATCTTGGCGCCGCCAAAGTCAAGAGGGTTGAGCGTGCCGTAAGAGATCGCCTACGGCCACATCACCCTGAAAGCGCCCGATCTCGTCTGATCTCGGAGGCTAAGCAGGGTCGGGCCTGGTTAGTACCTGGATGGGAGACCGCCTGGGAATACCAGGTGCCGTAGGCTTCTCTTTTTCTTGGAGTTCTGGACTTGCCCTGTTTTTTTCCTCGTTTCCCATCTTGGTGCCGCCAAAGTCAAGAGGGTTGAGCGTGCCGTAAGAGATCGCCTACGGCCACATCACCCTGAAAGCGCCCGATCTCGTCTGATCTCGGAGGCTAAGCAGGGTCGGGCCTGGTTAGTACCTGGATGGGAGACCGCCTGGGAATACCAGGTGCCGTAGGCTTCTTTTTTTGGGGGGCGTTCTGGACTTGCCCTGTTTTTTTTCCTCGTTTCCCATCTTGGCGCCGCCAAGGTCAAGAGGGTTGAGCGTGCCGTTAGAGATCGCCTACGGCCACATCACCCTGAAAGCGCCCGATCTCGTCTGATCTCGGAGGCTAAGCAGGGTCGGGCCTGGTTAGTACCTGGATGGAAGACCGCCTGGGAATACCAGGTGCCGTAGGCTTCTTTTTTTTGGGGGAGTTCTGGACTTGCCCTGTTTTTTTTCCTCGTTTCCCATCTTGGCGCCGCCAAGGTCAAGAGGGTTGAGCGTGCCGTTAGAGATTGCCTACGGCCACATCACCCTGAAAGCGCCCGATCTCGTCTGATCTCGGAGGCTAAGCAGGGTCGGGCCTGGTTAGTACCTGGATGGGAGACCGCCTGGGAATACCAGGTGCCGTAGGCTTCTTTTTTTGGGGGGCGTTCTGGACTTGCCCTGTTTTTTTTCCTCGTTTCCCATCTTGGCGCCGCCAAGGTCAAGAGGGTTGAGCGTGCCGTTAGAGATCGCCTACGGCCACATCACCCTGAAAGCGCCCGATCTCGTCTGATCTCGGAGGCTAAGCAGGGTCGGGCCTGGTTAGTACCTGGATGGGAGACCGCCTGGGAATACCAGGTGCCGTAGGCTTCTTTTTTTCTTGGATTTCTGGACTTGCCCTGTTTTTTTTCCTCGTTTCCCATCTTGGCGCCGCCAAAGTCAAGAGGGTTGAGCGTGCCGTAAGAGATCGCCTACGGCCACATCACCCTGAAAGCGCCCGATCTCGTCTGATCTCGGAGGCTAAGCAGGGTCGGGCCTGGTTAGTACCTGGATGGGAGACCGCCTGGGAATACCAGGTGCCGTAGGCTTCTTTTTTTCTTGGAGTTCTGGACTTGCCCTGTTTTTTTCCTCGTTTCCCATCTTGGTGCCGCCAAAGTCAAGAGGGTTGAGCGTGCCGTAAGAGATCGCCTACGGCCACATCACCCAGAAAGCGCCCGATCTCGTCTGATCTCGGAGGCTAAGCAGGGTCGGGCCTGGTTAGTACCTGGATGGGAGACCGCCTGGGAATACCAGGTGCCGTAGGCTTCTTTTTTTCTTGGATTTCTGGACTTGCCCTGTTTTTTTTCCTCGTTTCCCATCTTGGCGCCGCCAAAGTCAAGAGGGTTGAGCGTGCCGTAAGAGATCGCCTACGGCCACATCACCCTGAAAGCGCCCGATCTCGTCTGATCTCGGAGGCTAAGCAGGGTCGGGCCTGGTTAGTACCTGGATGGGAGACCGCCTGGGAATACCAGGTGCCGTAGGCTTCTTTTTTTTGGGGGAGTTCTGGACTTGCCCTGTTTTTTTTCCTCGTTTCCCATCTTGGCGCCGCCAAGGTCAAGAGGGTTGAGCGTGCCGTTAGAGATCGCCTACGGCCACATCACCCTGAAAGCGCCCGATCTCGTCTGATCTCGGAGGCTAAGCAGAGTCGGGCCTGGTTAGTACCTGGATGGGAGACCGCCTGGGAATACCAGGTGCCGTAGGCTTCTTTTTTTGGGGGGCGTTCTGGACTTGCCCTGTTTTTTTTCCTCGTTTCCCATCTTGGCGCCGCCAAGGTCAAGAGGGTTGAGCGTGCCGTTAGAGATCGCCTACGGCCACATCACCCTGAAAGCGCCCGATCTCGTCTGATCTCGGAGGCTAAGCAGGGTCGGGCCTGGTTAGTACCTGGATGGGAGACCGCCTGGGAATACCAGGTGCCGTAGGCTTCTTTTTTTCTTGGATTTCTGGACTTGCCCTGTTTTTTTTCCTCGTTTCCCATCTTGGCGCCGCCAAAGTCAAGAGGGTTGAGCGTGCCGTAAGAGATCGCCTACGGCCACATCACCCTGAAAGCGCCCGATCTCGTCTGATCTCGGAGGCTAAGCAGGGTCGGGCCTGGTTAGTACCTGGATGGGAGACCGCCTGGGAATACCAGGTGCCGTAGGCTTCTCTTTTTCTTGGAGTTCTGGACTTGCCCTGTTTTTTTCCTCGTTTCCCATCTTGGTGCTGCCAAAGTCAAGAGGGTTGAGCGTGCCGTAAGAGATCGCCTACGGCCACATCACCCTGAAAGCGCCCGATCTCGTCTGATCTCGGAGGCTAAGCAGGGTCGGGCCTGGTTAGTACCTGGATGGGAGACCGCCTGGGAATACCAGGTGCCGTAGGCTTCTTTTTTTGGGGGGCGTTCTGGACTTGCCCTGTTTTTTTTCCTCGTTTCCCATCTTGGCGCCGCCAAGGTCAAGAGGGTTGAGCGTGCCGTTAGAGATCGCCTACGGCCACATCACCCTGAAAGCGCCCGATCTCGTCTGATCTCGGAGGCTAAGCAGGGTCAGGCCTGGTTAGTACCTGGATGGGAGACCGCCTGGGAATACCAGGTGCCGTAGGCTTCTTTTTTTTGGGGGAGTTCTGGACTTGCCCTGTTTTTTTTCCTCGTTTCCCATCTTGGCGCCGCCAAGGTCAAGAGGGTTGAGCGTGCCGTTAGAGATCGCCTACGGCCACATCACCCTGAAAGCGCCCGATCTCGTCTGATCTCGGAGGCTAAGCAGGGTCGGGCCTGGTTAGTACCTGGATGGGAGACCGCCTGGGAATACCAGGTGCCGTAGGCTTCTTTTTTTGGGGGGCGTTCTGGACTTGCCCTGTTTTTTTTCCTCGTTTCCCATCTTGGCGCCGCCAAGGTCAAGAGGGTTGAGCGTGCCGTTAGAGATCGCCTACGGCCACATCACCCTGAAAGCGCCCGATCTCGTCTGATCTCGGAGGCTAAGCAGGGTCGGGCCTGGTTAGTACCTGGATGGGAGACCGCCTGGGAATACCAGGTGCCGTAGGCTTCTTTTTTTCTTGGATTTCTGGACTTGCCCTGTTTTTTTTCCTCGTTTCCCATCTTGGCGCCGCCAAAGTCAAGAGGGTTGAGCGTGCCGTAAGAGATCGCCTACGGCCACATCACCCTGAAAGCGCCCGATCTCGTCTGATCTCGGAGGCTAAGCAGGGTCGGGCCTGGTTAGTACCTGGATGGGAGACCGCCTGGGAATACCAGGTGCCGTAGGCTTCTTTTTTTCTTGGAGTTCTGGACTTGCCCTGTTTTTTTCCTCGTTTCCCATCTTGGTGCCGCCAAAGTCAAGAGGGTTGAGCGTGCCGTAAGAGATCGCCTACGGCCACATCACCCTGAAAGCGCCCGATCTCGTCTGATCTCGGAGGCTAAGCAGGGTCGGGCCTGGTTAGTACCTGGATGGGAGACCGCCTGGGAATACCAGGTGCCGTAGGCTTCTTTTTTTCTTGGATTTCTGGACTTGCCCTGTTTTTTTTCCTCGTTTCCCATCTTGGCGCCGCCAAGGTCAAGAGGGTTGAGCGTGCCGTTAGAGATCGCCTACGGCCACATCACCCTGAAAGCGCCCGATCTCGTCTGATCTCGGAGGCTAAGCAGGGTCGGGCCTGGTTAGTACCTGGATGGGAGACCGCCTGGGAATACCAGGTGCCGTAGGCTTCTTTTTTTGGGGGGCGTTCTGGACTTGCCCTGTTTTTTTTCCTCGTTTCCCATCTTGGCGCCGCCAAGGTCAAGAGGGTTGAGCGTGCCGTTAGAGATCGCCTACGGCCACATCACCCTGAAAGCGCCCGATCTCGTCTGATCTCGGAGGCTAAGCAGGGTCGGGCCTGGTTAGTACCTGGATGGGAGACCGCCTGGGAATACCAGGTGCCGTAGGCTTCTTTTTTTCTTGGATTTCTGGACTTGCCCTGTTTTTTTTCCTCGTTTCCCATCTTGGCGCCGCCAAAGTCAAGAGGGTTGAGCGTGCCGTAAGAGATCGCCTACGGCCACATCACCCTGAAAGCGCCCGATCTCGTCTGATCTCGGAGGCTAAGCAGGGTCGGGCCTGGTTAGTACCTGGATGGGAGACCGCCTGGGAATACCAGGTGCCGTAGGCTTCTTTTTTTCTTGGAGTTCTGGACTTGCCCTGTTTTTTTCCTCGTTTCCCATCTTGGTGCCGCCAAAGTCAAGAGGGTTGAGCGTGCCGTAAGAGATCGCCTACGGCCACATCACCCTGAAAGCGCCCGATCTCGTCTGATCTCGGAGGCTAAGCAGGGTCGGGCCTGGTTAGTACCTGGATGGGAGACCGCCTGGGAATACCAGGTGCCGTAGGCTTCTTTTTTTTGGGGGAGTTCTGGACTTGCCCTGTTTTTTTTCCTCGTTTCCCATCTTGGCGCCGCCAAGGTCAAGAGGGTTGAGCGTGCCGTTAGAGATCGCCTACGGCCACATCACCCTGAAAGCGCCCGATCTCGTCTGATCTCGGAGGCTAAGCAGGGTCGGGCCTGGTTAGTACCTGGATTGGAGACCGCCTGGGAATACCAGGTGCCGTAGGCTTCTTTTTTTGGGGGGCGTTCTGGACTTGCCCTGTTTTTTTTCCTCGTTTCCCATCTTGGCGCCGCCAAGGTCAAGAGGGTTGAGCGTGCCGTTAGAGATCGCCTACGGCCACATCACCCTGAAAGCGCCCGATCTCGTCTGATCTCGGAGGCTAAGCAGGGTCGGGCCTGGTTAGTACCTGGATGGGAGACCGCCTGGGAATACCAGGTGCCGTAGGCTTCTTTTTTTCTTGGATTTCTGGACTTGCCCTGTTTTTTTTCCTCGTTTCCCATCTTGGCGCCGCCAAAGTCAAGAGGGTTGAGCGTGCCGTAAGAGATCGCCTACGGCCACATCACCCTGAAAGCGCCCGATCTCGTCTGATCTCGGAGGCTAAGCAGGGTCGGGCCTGGTTAGTACCTGGATGGGAGACCGCCTGGGAATACCAGGTGCCGTAGGCTTCTTTTTTTTGGGGGAGTTCTGGACTTGCCCTGTTTTTTTTTCTCGTTTCCCATCTTGGCGCCGCCAAGGTCAAGAGGGTTGAGCGTGCCGTAAGAGATCGCCTACGGCCACATCACCCTGAAAGCGCCCGATCTCGTCTGATCTCGGAGGCTAAGCAGGGTCGGGCCTGGTTAGTACCTGGATGGGAGACCGCCTGGGAATACCAGGTGCCGTAGGCTTCTTTTTTTCTTGGATTTCTGGACTTGCCCTGTTTTTTTTCCTCGTTTCCCATCTTGGCGCCGCCAAAGTCAAGAGGGTTGAGCGTGCCGTAAGAGATCGCCTACGGCCACATCACCCTGAAAGCGCCCGATCTCGTCTGATCTCGGAGGCTAAGCAGGGTCGGGCCTGGTTAGTACCTGGATGGGAGACCGCCTGGGAATACCAGGTGCCGTAGGCTTCTCTTTTTCTTGGAGTTCTGGACTTGCCCTGTTTTTTTCCTCGTTTCCCATCTTGGTGCCGCCAAAGTCAAGAGGGTTGAGCGTGCCGTAAGAGATCGCCTACGGCCACATCACCCTGAAAGCGCCCGATCTCGTCTGATCTCGGAGGCTAAGCAGGGTCGGGCCTGGTTAGTACCTGGATGGGAGACCGCCTGGGAATACCAGGTGCCGTAGGCTTCTTTTTTTGGGGGGCGTTCTGGACTTGCCCTGTTTTTTTTCCTCGTTTCCCATCTTGGCGCCGCCAAGGTCAAGAGGGTTGAGCGTGCCGTTAGAGATCGCCTACGGCCACATCACCCTGAAAGCGCCCGATCTCGTCTGATCTCGGAGGCTAAGCAGGGTCGGGCCTGGTTAGTACCTGGATGGGAGACCGCCTGGGAATACCAGGTGCCGTAGGCTTCTTTTTTTTGGGGGAGTTCTGGACTTGCCCTGTTTTTTTTCCTCGTTTCCCATCTTGGCGCCGCCAAGGTCAAGAGGGTTGAGCGTGCCGTTAGAGATCGCCTACGGCCACATCACCCTGAAAGCGCCCGATCTCGTCTGATCTCGGAGGCTAAGCAGGGTCGGGCCTGGTTAGTACCTGGATGGGAGACCGCCTGGGAATACCAGGTGCCGTAGGCTTCTTTTTTTGGGGGGCGTTCTGGACTTGCCCTGTTTTTTTTCCTCGTTTCCCATCTTGGCGCCGCCAAGGTCAAGAGGGTTGAGCGTGCCGTTAGAGATCGCCTACGGCCACATCACCCTGAAAGCGCCCGATCTCGTCTGATCTCGGAGGCTAAGCAGGGTCGGGCCTGGTTAGTACCTGGATGGGAGACCGCCTGGGAATACCAGGTGCCGTAGGCTTCTTTTTTTCTTGGATTTCTGGACTTGCCCTGTTTTTTTTCCTCGTTTCCCATCTTGGCGCCGCCAAAGTCAAGAGGGTTGAGCGTGCCGTAAGAGATCGCCTACGGCCACATCACCCTGAAAGCGCCCGATCTCGTCTGATCTCGGAGGCTAAGCAGGGTCGGGCCTGGTTAGTACCTGGATGGGAGACCGCCTGGGAATACCAGGTGCCGTAGGCTTCTTTTTTTCTTGGAGTTCTGGACTTGCCCTGTTTTTTTCCTCGTTTCCCATCTTGGTGACGCCAAAGTCAAGAGGGTTGAGCGTGCCGTAAGAGATCGCCTACGGCCACATCACCCTGAAAGCGCCCGATCTCGTCTGATCTCGGAGGCTAAGCAGGGTCGGGCCTGGTTAGTACCTGGATGGGAGACCGCCTGGGAATACCAGGTGCCGTAGGCTTCTTTTTTTCTTGGATTTCTGGACTTGCCCTGTTTTTTTTCCTCGTTTCCCATCTTGGCGCCGCCAAAGTCAAGAGGGTTGAGCGTGCCGTAAGAGATCGCCTACGGCCACATCACCCTGAAAGCGCCCGATCTCGTCTGATCTCGGAGGCTAAGCAGGGTCGGGCCTGGTTAGTACCTGGATGGGAGACCGCCTGGGAATACCAGGTGCCGTAGGCTTCTTTTTTTTGGGGGAGTTCTGGACTTGCCCTGTTTTTTTTCCTCGTTTCCCATCTTGGCGCCGCCAAGGTCAAGAGGGTTGAGCGTGCCGTTAGAGATCGCCTACGGCCACATCACCCTGAAAGCGCCCGATCTCGTCTGATCTCGGAGGCTAAGCAGGGTCGGGCCTGGTTAGTACCTGGATGGGAGACCGCCTGGGAATACCAGGTGCCGTAGGCTTCTTTTTTTGGGGGGCGTTCTGGACTTGCCCTGTTTTTTTTCCTCGTTTCCCATCTTGGCGCCGCCAAGGTCAAGAGGGTTGAGCGTGCCGTTAGAGATCGCCTACCGCCACATCACCCTGAAAGCGCCCGATCTCGTCTGATCTCGGAGGCTAAGCAGGGTCGGGCCTGGTTAGTACCTGGATGGGAGACCGCCTGGGAATACCAGGTGCCGTAGGCTTCTTTTTTTCTTGGATTTCTGGACTTGCCCTGTTTTTTTTCCTCGTTTCCCATCTTGGCGCCGCCAAAGTCAAGAGGGTTGAGCGTGCCGTAAGAGATCGCCTACGGCCACATCACCCTGAAAGCGCCCGATCTCGTCTGATCTCGGAGGCTAAGCAGGGTCGGGCCTGGTTAGTACCTGGATGGGAGACCGCCTGGGAATACCAGGTGCCGTAGGCTTCTTTTTTTTGGGGGAGTTCTGGACTTGCCCTGTTTTTTTTCCTCGTTTCCCATCTTGGCGCCGCCAAGGTCAAGAGGGTTGAGCGTGCCATTAGAGATCGCCTACGGCCACATCACCCTGAAAGCGCCCGATCTCGTCTGATCTCGGAGGCTAAGCAGGGTCGGGCCTGGTTAGTACCTGGATGGGAGACCGCCTGGGAATACCAGGTGCCGTAGGCTTCTTTTTTTGGGGGGCGTTCTGGACTTGCCCTGTTTTTTTTCCTCGTTTCCCATCTTGGCGCCGCCAAGGTCAAGAGGGTTGAGCGTGCCGTTAGAGATCGCCTACGGCCACATCACCCTGAAAGCGCCCGATCTCGTCTGATCTCGGAGGCTAAGCAGGGTCGGGCCTGGTTAGTACCTGGATGGGAGACCGCCTGGGAATACCAGGTGCCGTAGGCTTCTTTTTTTCTTGGATTTCTGGACTTGCCCTGTTTTTTTTCCTCGTTTCCCATCTTGGCGCCGCCAAAGTCAAGAGGGTTGAGCGTGCCGTAAGAGATCGCCTACGGCCACATCACCCTGAAAGCGCCCGATCTCGTCTGATCTCGGAGGCTAAGCAGGGTCGGGCCTGGTTAGTACCTGGATGGGAGACCGCCTGGGAATACCAGGTGCCGTAGGCTTCTTTTTTTCTTGGAGTTCTGGACTTGCCCTGTTTTTTTCCTCGTTTCCCATCTTGGTGCCGCCAAAGTCAAGAGGGTTGAGCGTGCCGTAAGAGATCGCCTACGGCCACATCACCCTGAAAGCGCCCGATCTCGTCTGATCTCGGAGGCTAAGCAGGGTCGGGCCTGGTTAGTACCTGGATGGGAGACCGCCTGGGAATACCAGGTGCCGTAGGCTTCTCTTTTTCTTGGAGTTCTGGACTTGCCCTGTTTTTTTTCCTCGTTTCCCATCTTGGTGCCGCCAAAGTCAAGAGGGTTGAGCGTGCCGTAAGAGATCGCCTACGGCCACATCACCCTGAAAGCGCCCGATCTCGTCTGATCTCGGAGGCTAAGCAGGGTCGGGCCTGGTTAGTACCTGGATGGGAGACCGCCTGGGAATACCAGGTGCCGTAGGCTTCTTTTTTTGGGGGGCGTTCTGGACTTGCCCTGTTTTTTTTCCTCGTTTCCCATCTTGGCGCCGCCAAGGTCAAGAGGGTTGAGCGTGCCGTTAGAGATCGCCTACGGCCACATCACCCTGAAAGCGCCCGATCTCGTCTGATCTCGGAGGCTAAGCAGGGTCGGGCCTGGTTAGTACCTGGATGGGAGACCGCCTGGGAATACCAGGTGCCGTAGGCTTCTTTTTTTTGGGGGAGTTCTGGACTTGCCCTGTTTTTTTTCCTCGTTTCCCATCTTGGCGCCGCCAAGGTCAAGAGGGTTGAGCGTGCCGTTAGAGATCGCCTACGGCCACATCACCCTGAAAGCGCCCGATCTCGTCTGATCTCGGAGGCTAAGCAGGGTCGGGCCTGGTTAGTACCTGGATGGGAGACCGCCTGGGAATACCAGGTGCCGTAGGCTTCTTTTTTTGGGGGGCGTTCTGGACTTGCCCTGTTTTTTTTCCTCGTTTCCCATCTTGGCGCCGCCAAGGTCAAGAGGGTTGAGCGTGCCGTTAGAGATCGCCTACGGCCACATCACCCTGAAAGCGCCCGATCTCGTCTGATCTCGGAGGCTAAGCAGGGTCGGGCCTGGTTAGTACCTGGATGGGAGACCGCCTGGGAATACCAGGTGCCGTAGGCTTCTTTTTTTCTTGGATTTCTGGACTTGCCCTGTTTTTTTTCCTCGTTTCCCATCTTGGCGCCGCCAAAGTCAAGAGGGTTGAGCGTGCCGTAAGAGATCGCCTACGGCCACATCACCCTGAAAGCGCCCGATCTCGTCTGATCTCGGAGGCTAAGCAGGGTCGGGCCTGGTTAGTACCTGGATGGGAGACCGCCTGGGAATACCAGGTGCCGTAGGCTTCTTTTTTTCTTGGAGTTCTGGACTTGCCCTGTTTTTTTCCTCGTTTCCCATCTTGGTGCCGCCAAAGTCAAGAGGGTTGAGCGTGCCGTAAGAGATCGCCTACGGCCACATCACCCTGAAAGCGCCCGATCTCGTCTGATCTCGGAGGCTAAGCAGGGTCGGGCCTGGTTAGTACCTGGATGGGAGACCGCCTGGGAATACCAGGTGCCGTAGGCTTCTTTTTTTCTTGGATTTCTGGACTTGCCCTGTTTTTTTTCCTCGTTTCCCATCTTGGCGCCGCCAAAGTCAAGAGGGTTGAGCGTGCCGTAAGAGATCGCCTACGGCCACATCACCCTGAAAGCGCCCGATCTCGTCTGATCTCGGAGGCTAAGCAGGGTCGGGCCTGGTTAGTACCTGGATGGGAGACCGCCTGGGAATACCAGGTGCCGTAGGCTTCTTTTTTTTGGGGGAGTTCTGGACTTGCCCTGTTTTTTTTCCTCGTTTCCCATCTTGGCGCCGCCAAGGTCAAGAGGGTTGAGCGTGCCGTTAGAGATCGCCTACGGCCACATCACCCTGAAAGCGCCCGATCTCGTCTGATCTCGGAGGCTAAGCAGGGTCGGGCCTGGTTAGTACCTGGATGGGAGACCGCCTGGAAATACCAGGTGCCGTAGGCTTCTTTTTTTGGGGGGCGTTCTGGACTTGCCCTGTTTTTTTTCCTCGTTTCCCATCTTGGCGCCGCCAAGGTCAAGAGGGTTGAGCGTGCCGTTAGAGATCGCCTACGGCCACATCACCCTGAAAGCGCCCGATCTCGTCTGATCTCGGAGGCTAAGCAATGTCGGGCCTGGTTAGTACCTGGATGGGAGACCGCCTGGGAATACCAGGTGCCGTAGGCTTCTTTTTTTCTTGGATTTCTGGACTTGCCCTGTTTTTTTTCCTCGTTTCCCATCTTGGCGCCGCCAAAGTCAAGAGGGTTGAGCGTGCCGTAAGAGATCGCCTATGGCCACATCACCCTGAAAGCGCCCGATCTCGTCTGATCTCGGAGGCTAAGCAGGGTCGGGCCTGGTTAGTACCTGGATGGGAGACCGCCTGGGAATACCAGGTGCCGTAGGCTTCTTTTTTTTGGGGGAGTTCTGGACTTGCCCTGTTTTTTTTCCTCGTTTCCCATCTTGGCGCCGCCAAGGTCAAGAGGGTTGAGCGTGCCGTTAGAGATCGCCTACGGCCACATCACCCTGAAAGCGCCCGATCTCGTCTGATCTCGGAGGCTAAGCAGGGTCGGGCCTGGTTAGTACCTGGATGGGAGACCGCCTGGGAATACCAGGTGCCGTAGGCTTCTTTTTTTGGGGGGCGTTCTGGACTTGCCCTGTTTTTTTTCCTCGTTTCCCATCTTGGCGCCGCCAAGGTCAAGAGGGTTGAGCGTGCCGTTAGAGATCGCCTACGGCCACATCACCCTGAAAGCGCCCGATCTCGTCTGATCTCGGAGGCTAAGCAGGGTCGGGCCTGGTTAGTACCTGGATGGGAGACCGCCTGGGAATACCAGGTGCCGTAGGCTTCTTTTTTTCTTGGATTTCTGGACTTGCCCTGTTTTTTTTCCTCGTTTCCCATCTTGGCGCCGCCAAAGTCAAGAGGGTTGAGCGTGCCGTAAGAGATCGCCTACGGCCACATCACCCTGAAAGCGCCCGATCTCGTCTGATCTCGGAGGCTAAGCAGGGTCGGGCCTGGTTAGTACCTGGATGGGAGACCGCCTGGGAATACCAGGTGCCGTAGGCTTCTTTTTTTCTTGGAGTTCTGGACTTGCCCTGTTTTTTTCCTCGTTTCCCATCTTGGTGCCGCCAAAGTCAAGAGGGTTGAGCGTGCCGTAAGAGATCGCCTACGGCCACATCACCCTGAAAGCGCCCGATCTCGTCTGATCTCGGAGGCTAAGCAGGGTCGGGCCTGGTTAGTACCTGGATGGGAGACCGCCTGGGAATACCAGGTGCCGTAGGCTTCTTTTTTTCTTGGATTTCTGGACTTGCCCTGTTTTTTTTCCTCGTTTCCCATCTTGGCGCCGCCAAAGTCAAGAGGGTTGAGCGTGCCGTAAGAGATCGCCTACGGCCACATCACCCTGAAAGCGCCCGATCTCGTCTGATCTCGGAGGCTAAGCAGGGTCGGGCCTGGTTAGTACCTGGATGGGAGACCGCCTGGGAATACCAGGTGCCGTAGGCTTCTTTTTTTTGGGGGAGTTCTGGACTTGCCCTGTTTTTTTTCCTCGTTTCCCATCTTGGCGCCGCCAAGGTCAAGAGGGTTGAGCGTGCCGTTAGAGATCGCCTACGGCCACATCACCCTGAAAGCGCCCGATCTCGTCTGATCTCGGAGGCTAAGCAGGGTCGGGCCTGGTTAGTACCTGGATGGGAGACCGCCTGGGAATACCAGGTGCCGTAGGCTTCTTTTTTTCTTGGATTTCTGGACTTGCCCTGTTTTTTTTCCTCGTTTCCCATCTTGGCGCCGCCAAAGTCAAGAGGGATGAGCGTGCCGTAAGAGATCGCCTACGGCCACATCACCCTGAAAGCGCCCGATCTCGTCTGATCTCGGAGGCTAAGCAGGGTCGGGCCTGGTTAGTACCTGGATGGGAGACCGCCTGGGAATACCAGGTGCCGTAGGCTTCTTTTTTTTTGGGGGAGTTCTGGACTTGCCCTGTTTTTTTTCCTCGTTTCCCATCTTGGCGCCGCCAAGGTCAAGAGGGTTGAGCGTGCCGTAAGAGATCGCCTACGGCCACATCACCCTGAAAGCACCCGATCTCGTCTGATCTCGGAGGCTAAGCAGGGTCGGGCCTGGTTAGTACCTGGATGGGAGACCGCCTGGGAATACCAGGTGCCGTAGGCTTCTTTTTTTCTTGGATTTCTGGACTTGCCCTGTTTTTTTTCCTCGTTTCCCATCTTGGCGCCGCCAAAGTCAAGAGGGTTGAGCGTGCCGTAAGAGATCGCCTACGGCCACATCACCCTGAAAGCGCCCGATCTCGTCTGATCTCGGAGGCTAAGCAGGGTCGGGCCTGGTTAGTACCTGGATGGGAGACCGCCTGGGAATACCAGGTGCCGTAGGCTTCTCTTTTTCTTGGAGTTCTGGACTTGCCCTGTTTTTTTCCTCGTTTCCCATCTTGGTGCCGCCAAAGTCAAGAGGGTTGAGCGTGCCGTAAGAGATCGCCTACGGCCACATCACCCTGAAAGCGCCCGATCTCGTCTGATCTCGGAGGCTAAGCAGGGTCGGGCCTGGTTAGTACCTGGATGGGAGACCGCCTGGGAATACCAGGTGCCGTAGGCTTCTTTTTTTTGGGGGAGTTCTGGACTTGCCCTGTTTTTTTTCCTCGTTTCCCATCTTGGCGCCGCCAAGGTCAAGAGGGTTGAGCGTGCCGTTAGAGATTGCCTACGGCCACATCACCCTGAAAGCGCCCGATCTCGTCTGATCTCGGAGGCTAAGCAGGGTCGGGCCTGGTTAGTACCTGGATGGGAGACCGCCTGGGAATACCAGGTGCCGTAGGCTTCTTTTTTTGGGGGGCGTTCTGGACTTGCCCTGTTTTTTTTCCTCGTTTCCCATCTTGGCGCCGCCAAGGTCAAGAGGGTTGAGCGTGCCGTTAGAGATCGCCTACGGCCACATCACCCTGAAAGCGCCCGATCTCGTCTGATCTCGGAGGCTAAGCAGGGTCGGGCCTGGTTAGTACCTGGATGGGAGACCGCCTGGGAATACCAGGTGCCGTAGGCTTCTTTTTTTCTTGGATTTCTGGACTTGCCCTGTTTTTTTTCCTCGTTTCCCATCTTGGCGCCGCCAAAGTCAAGAGGGTTGAGCGTGCCGTAAGAGATCGCCTACGGCCACATCACCCTGAAAGCGCCCGATCTCGTCTGATCTCGGAGGCTAAGCAGGGTCGGGCCTGGTTAGTACCTGGATGGGAGACCGCCTGGGAATACCAGGTGCCGTAGGCTTCTTTTTTTCTTGGAGTTCTGGACTTGCCCTGTTTTTTTCCTCGTTTCCCATCTTGGTGCCGCCAAAGTCAAGAGGGTTGAGCGTGCCGTAAGAGATCGCCTACGGCCACATCACCCTGAAAGCGCCCGATCTCGTCTGATCTCGGAGGCTAAGCAGGGTCGGGCCTGGTTAGTACCTGGATGGGAGACCGCCTGGGAATACCAGGTGCCGTAGGCTTCTTTTTTTCTTGGATTTCTGGACTTGCCCTGTTTTTTTTCCTCGTTTCCCATCTTGGCGCCGCCAAAGTCAAGAGGGTTGAGCGTGCCGTAAGAGATCGCCTACGGCCACATCACCCTGAAAGCGCCCGATCTCGTCTGATCTCGGAGGCTAAGCAGGGTCGGGCCTGGTTAGTACCTGGATGGGAGACCGCCTGGGAATACCAGGTGCCGTAGGCTTCTTTTTTTTGGGGGAGTTCTGGACTTGCCCTGTTTTTTTTCCTCGTTTCCCATCTTGGCGCCGCCAAGGTCAAGAGGGTTGAGCGTGCCGTTAGAGATCGCCTACGGCCACATCACCCTGAAAGCGCCCGATCTCGTCTGATCTCGGAGGCTAAGCAGGGTCGGGCCTGGTTAGTACCTGGATGGGAGACCGCCTGGGAATACCAGGTGCCGTAGGCTTCTTTTTTTCTTGGATTTCTGGACTTGCCCTGTTTTTTTTCCTCGTTTCCCATCTTGGCGCCGCCAAAGTCAAGAGGGTTGAGCGTGCCGTAAGAGATCGCCTACGGCCACATCACCCTGAAAGCGCCCGATCTCGTCTGATCTCGGAGGCTAAGCAGGGTCGGGCCTGGTTAGTACCTGGATGGGAGACCGCCTGGGAATACCAGGTGCCGTAGGCTTCTTTTTTTCTTGGAGTTCTGGACTTGCCCTGTTTTTTTCCTCGTTTCCCATCTTGGTGCCGCCAAAGTCAAGAGGGTTGAGCGTGCCGTAAGAGATCGCCTACGGCCACATCACCCTGAAAGCGCCCGATCTCGTCTGATCTCGGAGGCTAAGCAGGGTCGGGCCTGGTTAGTACCTGGATGGGAGACCGCCTGGGAATACCAGGTGCCGTAGGCTTCTTTTTTTCTTGGATTTCTGGACTTGCCCTGTTTTTTTTCCTCGTTTCCCATCTTGGCGCCGCCAAAGTCAAGAGGGTTGAGCGTGCCGTAAGAGATCGCCTACGGCCACATCACCCTGAAAGCGCCCGATCTCGTCTGATCTCGGAGGCTAAGCAGGGTCGGGCCTGGTTAGTACCTGGATGGGAGACCGCCTGGGAATACCAGGTGCCGTAGGCTTCTTTTTTTTGGGGGAGTTCTGGACTTGCCCTGTTTTTTTTCCTCGTTTCCCATCTTGGCGCCGCCAAGGTCAAGAGGGTTGAGCGTGCCGTTAGAGATCGCCTACGGCCACATCACCCTGAAAGCGCCCGATCTCGTCTGATCTCGGAGGCTAAGCAGGGTCGGGCCTGGTTAGTACCTGGATGGGAGACCGCCTGGGAATACCAGGTGCCGTAGGCTTCTTTTTTTGGGGGGCGTTCTGGACTTGCCCTGTTTTTTTTCCTCGTTTCCCATCTTGGCGCCGCCAAGGTCAAGAGGGTTGAGCGTGCCGTTAGAGATCGCCTACGGCCACATCACCCTGAAAGCGCCCGATCTCGTCTGATCTCGGAGGCTAAGCTGGGTCGGGCCTGGTTAGTACCTGGATGGGAGACCGCCTGGGAATACCAGGTGCCGTAGGCTTCTTTTTTTCTTGGATTTCTGGACTTGCCCTGTTTTTTTTCCTCGTTTCCCATCTTGGCGCCGCCAAAGTCAAGAGGGTTGAGCGTGCCGTAAGAGATCGCCTACGGCCACATCACCCTGAAAGCGCCCGATCTCGTCTGATCTCGGAGGCTAAGCAGGGTCGGGCCTGGTTAGTACCTGGATGGGAGACCGCCTGGGAATACCAGGTGCCGTAGGCTTCTTTTTTTCTTGGAGTTCTGGACTTGCCCTGTTTTTTTCCTCGTTTCCCATCTTGGTGCCGCCAAAGTCAAGAGGGTTGAGCGTGCCGTAAGAGATCGCCTACGGCCACATCACCCTGAAAGCGCCCGATCTCGTCTGATCTCGGAGGCTAAGCAGGGTCGGGCCTGGTTAGTACCTGGATGGGAGACCGCCTGGGAATACCAGGTGCCGTAGGCTTCTTTTTTTCTTGGATTTCTGGACTTGCCCTGTTTTTTTTCCTCGTTTCCCATCTTGGCGCCGCCAAAGTCAAGAGGGTTGAGCGTGCCGTAAGAGATCGCCTACGGCCACATCACCCTGAAAGCGCCCGATCTCGTCTGATCTCGGAGGCTAAGCAGGGTCGGGCCTGGTTAGTACCTGGATGGGAGACCGCCTGGGAATACCAGGTGCCGTAGGCTTCTCTTTTTCTTGGAGTTCTGGACTTGCCCTGTTTTTTTCCTCGTTTCCCATCTTGGTGCCGCCAAAGTCAAGAGGGTTGAGCGTGCCGTAAGAGATCGCCTACGGCCACATCACCCTGAAAGCGCCCGATCTCGTCTGATCTCGGAGGCTAAGCAGGGTCGGGCCTGGTTAGTACCTGGATGGGAGACCGCCTGGGAATACCAGGTGCCGTAGGCTTCTTTTTTTGGGGGGCGTTCTGGACTTGCCCTGTTTTTTTTCCTCGTTTCCCATCTTGGCGCCGCCAAGGTCAAGAGGGTTGAGCGTGCCGTTAGAGATCGCCTACGGCCACATCACCCTGAAAGCGCCCGATCTCGTCTGATCTCGGAGGCTAAGCAGGGTCGGGCCTGGTTAGTACCTGGATGGGAGACCGCCTGGGAATACCAGGTGCCGTAGGCTTCTTTTTTTTGGGGGAGTTCTGGACTTGCCCTGTTTTTTTTCCTCGTTTCCCATCTTGGCGCCGCCAAGGTCAAGAGGGTTGAGCGTGCCGTTAGAGATCGCCTACGGCCACATCACCCTGAAAGCGCCCGATCTCGTCTGATCTCGGAGGCTAAGCAGGGTCGGGCCTGGTTAGTACCTGGATGGGAGACCGCCTGGGAATACCAGGTGCCGTAGGCTTCTTTTTTTGGGGGGCGTTCTGGACTTGCCCTGTTTTTTTTCCTCGTTTCCCATCTTGGCGCCGCCAAGGTCAAGAGGGTTGAGCGTGCCGTTAGAGATCGCCTACGGCCACATCACCCTGAAAGCGCCCGATCTCGTCTGATCTCGGAGGCTAAGCAGGGTCGGGCCTGGTTAGTACCTGGATGGGAGACCGCCTGGGAATACCAGGTGCCGTAGGCTTCTTTTTTTCTTGGATTTCTGGACTTGCCCTGTTTTTTTTCCTCGTTTCCCATCTTGGCGCCGCCAAAGTCAAGAGGGTTGAGCGTGCCGTAAGAGATCGCCTACGGCCACATCACCCTGAACGCGCCCGATCTCGTCTGATCTCGGAGGCTAAGCAGGGTCGGGCCTGGTTAGTACCTGGATGGGAGACCGCCTGGGAATACCAGGTGCCGTAGGCTTCTTTTTTTCTTGGAGTTCTGGACTTGCCCTGTTTTTTTCCTCGTTTCCCATCTTGGTGCCGCCAAAGTCAAGAGGGTTGAGCGTGCCGTAAGAGATCGCCTACGGCCACATCACCCTGAAAGCGCCCGATCTCGTCTGATCTCGGAGGCTAAGCAGGGTCGGGCCTGGTTAGTACCTGGATGGGAGACCGCCTGGGAATACCAGGTGCCGTAGGCTTCTTTTTTTCTTGGATTTCTGGACTTGCCCTGTTTTTTTTCCTCGTTTCCCATCTTGGCGCCGCCAAAGTCAAGAGGGTTGAGCGTGCCGTAAGAGATCGCCTACGGCCACATCACCCTGAAAGCGCCCGATCTCGTCTGATCTCGGAGGCTAAGCAGGGTCGGGCCTGGTTAGTACCTGGATGGGAGACCGCCTGGGAATACCAGGTGCCGTAGGCTTCTTTTTTTGGGGGGCGTTCTGGACTTGCCCTGTTTTTTTTCCTCGTTTCCCATCTTGGCGCCGCCAAGGTCAAGAGGGTTGAGCGTGCCGTTAGAGATCGCCTACGGCCACATCACCCTGAAAGCGCCCGATCTCGTCTGATCTCGGAGGCTAAGCAGGGTCGGGCCTGGTTAGTACCTGGATGGGAGACCGCCTGGGAATACCAGGTGCCGTAGGCTTCTTTTTTTTGGGGGAGTTCTGGACTTGCCCTGTTTTTTTTCCTCGTTTCCCATCTTGGCGCCGCCAAGGTCAAGAGGGTTGAGCGTGCCGTTAGAGATTGCCTACGGCCACATCACCCTGAAAGCGCCCGATCTCGTCTGATCTCGGAGGCTAAGCAGGGTCGGGCCTGGTTAGTACCTGGATGGGAGACCGCCTGGGAATACCAGGTGCCGTAGGCTTCTTTTTTTGGGGGGCGTTCTGGACTTGCCCTGTTTTTTTTCCTCGTTTCCCATCTTGGCGCCGCCAAGGTCAAGAGGGTTGAGCGTGCCGTTAGAGATCGCCTACGGCCACATCACCCTGAAAGCGCCCGATCTCGTCTGATCTCGGAGGCTAAGCAGGGTCGGGCCTGGTTAGTACCTGGATGGGAGACCGCCTGGGAATACCAGGTGCCGTAGGCTTCTTTTTTTCTTGGATTTCTGGACTTGCCCTGTTTTTTTTCCTCGTTTCCCATCTTGGCGCCGCCAAAGTCAAGAGGGTTGAGCGTGCCGTAAGAGATCGCCTACGGCCACATCACCCTGAAAGCGCCCGATCTCGTCTGATCTCGGAGGCTAAGCAGGGTCGGGCCTGGTTAGTACCTGGATGGGAGACCGCCTGGGAATACCAGGTGCCGTAGGCTTCTTTTTTTCTTGGAGTTCTGGACTTGCCCTGTTTTTTTCCTCGTTTCCCATCTTGGTGCCGCCAAAGTCAAGAGGGTTGAGCGTGCCGTAAGAGATCGCCTACGGCCACATCACCCTGAAAGCGCCCGATCTCGTCTGATCTCGGAGGCTAAGCAGGGTCGGGCCTGGTTAGTACCTGGATGGGAGACCGCCTGGGAATACCAGGTGCCGTAGGCTTCTTTTTTTCTTGGATTTCTGGACTTGCCCTGTTTTTTTTCCTCGTTTCCCATCTTGGCGCCGCCAAAGTCAAGAGGGTTGAGCGTGCCGTAAGAGATCGCCTACGGCCACATCACCCTGAAAGCGCCCGATCTCGTCTGATCTCGGAGGCTAAGCAGGGTCGGGCCTGGTTAGTACCTGGATGGGAGACCGCCTGGGAATACCAGGTGCCGTAGGCTTCTTTTTTT
This sequence comes from Aquarana catesbeiana, assembly GCF_042186555.1. Classification (NCBI taxonomy): domain Eukaryota; kingdom Metazoa; phylum Chordata; class Amphibia; order Anura; family Ranidae; genus Aquarana; species Aquarana catesbeiana. The sequence continues at coordinate 164,818,178 of NC_133336.1, forward strand.
TGGGGGAGTTCTGGACTTGCCCTGTTTTTTTTCCTCGTTTCCCATCTTGGCGCCGCCAAGGTCAAGAGGGTTGAGCGTGCCATTAGAGATCGCCTACGGCCACATCACCCTGAAAGCGCCCGATCTCGTCTGATCTCGGAGGCTAAGCAGGGTCGGGCCTGGTTAGTACCTGGATGGGAGACCGCCTGGGAATACCAGGTGCCGTAGGCTTCTTTTTTTGGGGGGCGTTCTGGACTTGCCCTGTTTTTTTTCCTCGTTTCCCATCTTGGCGCCGCCAAGGTCAAGAGGGTTGAGCGTGCCGTTAGAGATCGCCTACGGCCACATCACCCTGAAAGCGCCCGATCTCGTCTGATCTCGGAGGCTAAGCAGGGTCGGGCCTGGTTAGTACCTGGATGGGAGACCGCCTGGGAATACCAGGTGCCGTAGGCTTCTTTTTTTCTTGGATTTCTGGACTTGCCCTGTTTTTTTTCCTCGTTTCCCATCTTGGCGCCGCCAAAGTCAAGAGGGTTGAGCGTGCCGTAAGAGATCGCCTACGGCCACATCACCCTGAAAGCGCCCGATCTCGTCTGATCTCGGAGGCTAAGCAGGGTCGGGCCTGGTTAGTACCTGGATGGGAGACCGCCTGGGAATACCAGGTGCCGTAGGCTTCTTTTTTTCTTGGAGTTCTGGACTTGCCCTGTTTTTTTCCTCGTTTCCCATCTTGGTGCCGCCAAAGTCAAGAGGGTTGAGCGTGCCGTAAGAGATCGCCTACGGCCACATCACCCTGAAAGCGCCCGATCTCGTCTGATCTCGGAGGCTAAGCAGGGTCGGGCCTGGTTAGTACCTGGATGGGAGACCGCCTGGGAATACCAGGTGCCGTAGGCTTCTTTTTTTCTTGGATTTCTGGACTTGCCCTGTTTTTTTTCCTCGTTTCCCATCTTGGCGCCGCCAAAGTCAAGAGGGTTGAGCGTGCCGTAAGAGATCGCCTACGGCCACATCACCCTGAAAGCGCCCGATCTCGTCTGATCTCGGAGGCTAAGCAGGGTCGGGCCTGGTTAGTACCTGGATGGGAGACCGCCTGGGAATACCAGGTGCCGTAGGCTTCTCTTTTTCTTGGAGTTCTGGACTTGCCCTGTTTTTTTCCTCGTTTCCCATCTTGGTGCCGCCAAAGTCAAGAGGGTTGAGCGTGCCGTAAGAGATCGCCTACGGCCACATCACCCTGAAAGCGCCCGATCTCGTCTGATCTCGGAGGCTAAGCAGGGTCGGGCCTGGTTAGTACCTGGATGGGAGACCGCCTGGGAATACCAGGTGCCGTAGGCTTCTTTTTTTGGGGGGCGTTCTGGACTTGCCCTGTTTTTTTTCCTCGTTTCCCATCTTGGCGCCGCCAAGGTCAAGAGGGTTGAGCGTGCCGTTAGAGATCGCCTACGGCCACATCACCCTGAAAGCGCCCGATCTCGTCTGATCTCGGAGGCTAAGCAGGGTCGGGCCTGGTTAGTACCTGGATGGGAGACCGCCTGGGAATACCAGGTGCCGTAGGCTTCTTTTTTTTGGGGGAGTTCTGGACTTGCCCTGTTTTTTTTCCTCGTTTCCCATCTTGGCGCCGCCAAGGTCAAGAGGGTTGAGCGTGCCGTTAGAGATCGCCTACGGCCACATCACCCTGAAAGCGCCCGATCTCGTCTGATCTCGGAGGCTAAGCAGGGTCGGGCCTGGTTAGTACCTGGATGGGAGACCGCCTGGGAATACCAGGTGCCGTAGGCTTCTTTTTTTGGGGGGCGTTCTGGACTTGCCCTATTTTTTTTTCCTCGTTTCCCATCTTGGCGCCGCCAAGGTCAAGAGGGTTGAGCGTGCCGTTAGAGATCGCCTACGGCCACATCACCCTGAAAGCGCCCGATCTCGTCTGATCTCGGAGGCTAAGCAGGGTCGGGCCTGGTTAGTACCTGGATGGGAGACCGCCTGGGAATACCAGGTGCCGTAGGCTTCTTTTTTTCTTGGATTTCTGGACTTGCCCTGTTTTTTTTCCTCGTTTCCCATCTTGGCGCCGCCAAAGTCAAGAGGGTTGAGCGTGCCGTAAGAGATCGCCTACGGCCACATCACCCTGAAAGCGCCCGATCTCGTCTGATCTCGGAGGCTAAGCAGGGTCGGGCCTGGTTAGTACCTGGATGGGAGACCGCCTGGGAATACCAGGTGCCGTAGGCTTCTTTTTTTCTTGGAGTTCTGGACTTGCCCTGTTTTTTTCCTCGTTTCCCATCTTGGTGCCGCCAAAGTCAAGAGGGTTGAGCGTGCCGTAAGAGATCGCCTACGGCCACATCACCCTGAAAGCCCCCGATCTCGTCTGATCTCGGAGGCTAAGCAGGGTCGGGCCTGGTTAGTACCTGGATGGGAGACCGCCTGGGAATACCAGGTGCCGTAGGCTTCTTTTTTTCTTGGATTTCTGGACTTGCCCTGTTTTTTTTCCTCGTTTCCCATCTTGGCGCCGCCAAGGTCAAGAGGGTTGAGCGTGCCGTTAGAGATCGCCTACGGCCACATCACCCTGAAAGCGCCCGATCTCGTCTGATCTCGGAGGCTAAGCAGGGTCGGGCCTGGTTAGTACCTGGATGGGAGACCGCCTGGGAATACCAGGTGCCGTAGGCTTCTTTTTTTGGGGGGCGTTCTGGACTTGCCCTGTTTTTTTTCCTCGTTTCCCATCTTGGCGCCGCCAAGGTCAAGAGGGTTGAGCGTGCCGTTAGAGATCGCCTACGGCCACATCACCCTGAAAGCGCCCGATCTCGTCTGATCTCGGAGGCTAAGCAGGGTCGGGCCTGGTTAGTACCTGGATGGGAGACCGCCTGGGAATACCAGGTGCCGTAGGCTTCTTTTTTTCTTGGATTTCTGGACTTGCCCTGTTTTTTTTCCTCGTTTCCCATCTTGGCGCCGCCAAAGTCAAGAGGGTTGAGCGTGCCGTAAGAGATCGCCTACGGCCACATCACCCTGAAAGCGCCCGATCTCGTCTGATCTCGGAGGCTAAGCAGGGTCGGGCCTGGTTAGTACCTGGATGGGAGACCGCCTGGGAATACCAGGTGCCGTAGGCTTCTTTTTTTCTTGGAGTTCTGGACTTGCCCTGTTTTTTTCCTCGTTTCCCATCTTGGTGCCGCCAAAGTCAAGAGGGTTGAGCGTGCCGTAAGAGATCGCCTACGGCCACATCACCCTGAAAGCGCCCGATCTCGTCTGATCTCGGAGGCTAAGCAGGGTCGGGCCTGGTTAGTACCTGGATGGGAGACCGCCTGGGAATACCAGGTGCCGTAGGCTTCTTTTTTTTGGGGGAGTTCTGGACTTGCCCTGTTTTTTTTCCTCGTTTCCCATCTTGGCGCCGCCAAGGTCAAGAGGGTTGAGCGTGCCGTTAGAGATCGCCTACGGCCACATCACCCTGAAAGCGCCCGATCTCGTCTGATCTCGGAGGCTAAGCAGGGTCGGGCCTGGTTAGTACCTGGATGGGAGACCGCCTGGGAATACCAGGTGCCGTAGGCTTCTTTTTTTGGGGGGCGTTCTGGACTTGCCCTGTTTTTTTTCCTCGTTTCCCATCTTGGCGCCGCCAAGGTCAAGAGGGTTGAGCGTGCCGTTAGAGATCGCCTACGGCCACATCACCCTGAAAGCGCCCGATCTCGTCTGATCTCGGAGGCTAAGCAGGGTCGGGCCTGGTTAGTACCTGGATGGGAGACCGCCTGGGAATACCAGGTGCCGTAGGCTTCTTTTTTTCTTGGATTTCTGGACTTGCCCTGTTTTTTTTCCTCGTTTCCCATCTTGGCGCCGCCAAAGTCAAGAGGGTTGAGCGTGCCGTAAGAGATCGCCTACGGCCACATCACCCTGAAAGCGCCCGATCTCGTCTGATCTCGGAGGCTAAGCAGGGTCGGGCCTGGTTAGTACCTGGATGGGAGACCGCCTGGGAATACCAGGTGCCGTAGGCTTCTTTTTTTTGGGGGAGTTCTGGACTTGCCCTGTTTTTTTTCCTCGTTTCCCATCTTGGCGCCGCCAAGGTCAAGAGGGTTGAGCGTGCCGTAAGAGATCGCCTACGGCCACATCACCCTGAAAGCGCCCGATCTCGTCTGATCTCGGAGGCTAAGCAGGGTCGGGCCTGGTTAGTACCTGGATGGGAGACCGCCTGGGAATACCAGGTGCCGTAGGCTTCTTTTTTTCTTGGATTTCTGGACTTGCCCTGTTTTTTTTCCTCGTTTCCCATCTTGGCGCCGCCAAAGTCAAGAGGGTTGAGCGTGCCGTAAGAGATCGCCTACGGCCACATCACCCTGAAAGCGCCCGATCTCGTCTGATCTCGGAGGATAAGCAGGGTCGGGCCTGGTTAGTACCTGGATGGGAGACCGCCTGGGAATACCAGGTGCCGTAGGCTTCTCTTTTTCTTGGAGTTCTGGACTTGCCCTGTTTTTTTCCTCGTTTCCCATCTTGGTGCCGCCAAAGTCAAGAGGGTTGAGCGTGCCGTAAGAGATCGCCTACGGCCACATCACCCTGAAAGCGCCCGATCTCGTCTGATCTCGGAGGCTAAGCAGGGTCGGGCCTGGTTAGTACCTGGATGGGAGACCGCCTGGGAATACCAGGTGCCGTAGGCTTCTTTTTTTGGGGGGCGTTCTGGACTTGCCCTGTTTTTTTTCCTCGTTTCCCATCTTGGCGCCGCCAAGGTCAAGAGGGTTGAGCGTGCCATTAGAGATCGCCTACGGCCACATCACCCTGAAAGCGCCCGATCTCGTCTGATCTCGGAGGCTAAGCAGGGTCGGGCCTGGTTAGTACCTGGATGGGAGACCGCCTGGGAATACCAGGTGCCGTAGGCTTCTTTTTTTTGGGGGAGTTCTGGACTTGCCCTGTTTTTTTTCCTCGTTTCCCATCTTGGCGCCGCCAAGGTCAAGAGGGTTGAGCGTGCCGTTAGAGATCGCCTACGGCCACATCACCCTGAAAGCGCCCGATCTCGTCTGATCTCGGAGGCTAAGCAGGGTCGGGCCTGGTTAGTACCTGGATGGGAGACCGCCTGGGAATACCAGGTGCCGTAGGCTTCTTTTTTTGGGGGGCGTTCTGGACTTGCCCTGTTTTTTTTCCTCGTTTCCCATCTTGGCGCCGCCAAGGTCAAGAGGGTTGAGCGTGCCGTTAGAGATCGCCTACGGCCACATCACCCTGAAAGCGCCCGATCTCGTCTGATCTCGGAGGCTAAGCAGGGTCGGGCCTGGTTAGTACCTGGATGGGAGACCGCCTGGGAATACCAGGTGCCGTAGGCTTCTTTTTTTCTTGGATTTCTGGACTTGCCCTGTTTTTTTTCCTCGTTTCCCATCTTGGCGCCGCCAAAGTCAAGAGGGTTGAGCGTGCCGTAAGAGATCGCCTACGGCCACATCACCCTGAAAGCGCCCGATCTCGTCTGATCTCGGAGGCTAAGCAGGGTCGGGCCTGGTTAGTACCTGGATGGGAGACCGCCTGGGAATACCAGGTGCCGTAGGCTTCTTTTTTTCTTGGAGTTCTGGACTTGCCCTGTTTTTTTCCTCGTTTCCCATCTTGGTGCCGCCAAAGTCAAGAGGGTTGAGCGTGCCGTAAGAGATCGCCTACGGCCACATCACCCTGAAAGCGCCCGATCTCGTCTGATCTCGGAGGCTAAGCAGGGTCGGGCCTGGTTAGTACCTGGATGGGAGACCGCCTGGGAATACCAGGTGCCGTAGGCTTCTTTTTTTCTTGGATTTCTGGACTTGCCCTGTTTTTTTTCCTCGTTTCCCATCTTGGCGCCGCCAAAGTCAAGAGGGTTGAGCGTGCCGTAAGAGATCGCCTACGGCCACATCACCCTGAAAGCGCCCGATCTCGTCTGATCTCGGAGGCTAAGCAGGGTCGGGCCTGGTTAGTACCTGGATGGGAGACCGCCTGGGAATACCAGGTGCCGTAGGCTTCTTTTTTTTGGGGGAGTTCTGGACTTGCCCTGTTTTTTTTCCTCGTTTCCCATCTTGGCGCCGCCAAGGTCAAGAGGGTTGAGCGTGCCGTTAGAGATCGCCTACGGCCACATCACCCTGAAAGCGCCCGATCTCGTCTGATCTCGGAGGCTAAGCAGGGTCGGGCCTGGTTAGTACCTGGATGGGAGACCGCCTGGGAATACCAGGTGCCGTAGGCTTCTTTTTTTGGGGGGCGTTCTGGACTTGCCCTGTTTTTTTTCCTCGTTTCCCATCTTGGCGCCGCCAAGGTCAAGAGGGTTGAGCGTGCCGTTAGAGATCGCCTACGGCCACATCACCCTGAAAGCGCCCGATCTCGTCTGATCTCGGAGGCTAAGCAGGGTCGGGCCTGGTTAGTACCTGGATGGGAGACCGCCTGGGAATACCAGGTGCCGTAGGCTTCTCTTTTTCTTGGAGTTCTGGACTTGCCCTGTTTTTTTCCTCGTTTCCCATCTTGGTGCCGCCAAAGTCAAGAGGGTTGAGCGTGCCGTAAGAGATCGCCTACGGCCACATCACCCTGAAAGCGCCCGATCTCGTCTGATCTCGGAGGCTAAGCAGGGTCGGGCCTGGTTAGTACCTGGATGGGAGACCGCCTGGGAATACCAGGTGCCGTAGGCTTCTTTTTTTGGGGGGCGTTCTGGACTTGCCCTGTTTTTTTTCCTCGTTTCCCATCTTGGCGCCGCCAAGGTCAAGAGGGTTGAGCGTGCCGTTAGAGATCGCCTACGGCCACATCACCCTGAAAGCGCCCGATCTCGTCTGATCTCGGAGGCTAAGCAGGGTCGGGCCTGGTTAGTACCTGGATGGGAGACCGCCTGGGAATACCAGGTGCCGTAGGCTTCTTTTTTTTGGGGGAGTTCTGGACTTGCCCTGTTTTTTTTCCTCGTTTCCCATCTTGGCGCCGCCAAGGTCAAGAGGGTTGAGCGTGCCGTTAGAGATCGCCTACGGCCACATCACCCTGAAAGCGCCCGATCTCGTCTGATCTCGGAGGCTAAGCAGGGTCGGGCCTGGTTAGTACCTGGATGGGAGACCGCCTGGGAATACCAGGTGCCGTAGGCTTCTTTTTTTGGGGGGCGTTCTGGACTTGCCCTGTTTTTTTTCCTCGTTTCCCATCTTGGCGCCGCCAAGGTCAAGAGGGTTGAGCGTGCCGTTAGAGATCGCCTACGGCCACATCACCCTGAAAGCGCCCGATCTCGTCTGATCTCGGAGGCTAAGCAGGGTCGGGCCTGGTTAGTACCTGGATGGGAGACCGCCTGGGAATACCAGGTGCCGTAGGCTTCTTTTTTTCTTGGATTTCTGGACTTGCCCTGTTTTTTTTCCTCGTTTCCCATCTTGGCGCCGCCAAAGTCAAGAGGGTTGAGCGTGCCGTAAGAGATCGCCTACGGCCACATCACCCTGAAAGCGCCCGATCTCGTCTGATCTCGGAGGCTAAGCAGGGTCGGGCCTGGTTAGTACCTGGATGGGAGACCGCCTGGGAATACCAGGTGCCGTAGGCTTCTTTTTTTCTTGGAGTTCTGGACTTGCCCTGTTTTTTTCCTCGTTTCCCATCTTGGTGCCGCCAAAGTCAAGAGGGTTGAGCGTGCCGTAAGAGATCGCCTACGGCCACATCACCCTGAAAGCGCCCGATCTCGTCTGATCTCGGAGGCTAAGCAGGGTCGGGCCTGGTTAGTACCTGGATGGGAGACCGCCTGGGAATACCAGGTGCCGTAGGCTTCTTTTTTTCTTGGATTTCTGGACTTGCCCTGTTTTTTTTCCTCGTTTCCCATCTTGGCGCCGCCAAAGTCAAGAGGGTTGAGCGTGCCGTAAGAGATCGCCTACGGCCACATCACCCTGAAAGCGCCCGATCTCGTCTGATCTCGGAGGCTAAGCAGGGTCGGGCCTGGTTAGTACCTGGATGGGAGACCGCCTGGGAATACCAGGTGCCGTAGGCTTCTTTTTTTTGGGGGAGTTCTGGACTTGCCCTGTTTTTTTTCCTCGTTTCCCATCTTGGCGCCGCCAAGGTCAAGAGGGTTGAGCGTGCCGTTAGAGATCGCCTACGGCCACATCACCCTGAAAGCGCCCGATCTCGTCTGATCTCGGAGGCTAAGCAGGGTCGGGCCTGGTTAGTACCTGGATGGGAGACCGCCTGGGAATACCAGGTGCCGTAGGCTTCTTTTTTTGGGGGGCGTTCTGGACTTGCCCTGTTTTTTTTCCTCGTTTCCCATCTTGGCGCCGCCAAGGTCAAGAGGGTTGAGCGTGCCGTTAGAGATCGCCTACGGCCACATCACCCTGAAAGCGCCCGATCTCGTCTGATCTCGGAGGCTAAGCAGGGTCGGGCCTGGTTAGTACCTGGATGGGAGACCGCCTGGGAATACCAGGTGCCGTAGGCTTCTTTTTTTCTTGGATTTCTGGACTTGCCCTGTTTTTTTTCCTCGTTTCCCATCTTGGCGCCGCCAAAGTCAAGAGGGTTGAGCGTGCCGTAAGAGATCGCCTACGGCCACATCACCCTGAAAGCGCCCGATCTCGTCTGATCTCGGAGGCTAAGCAGGGTCGGGCCTGGTTAGTACCTGGATGGGAGACCGCCTGGGAATACCAGGTGCCGTAGGCTTCTTTTTTTGGGGGGCGTTCTGGACTTGCCCTGTTTTTTTTCCTCGTTTCCCATCTTGGCGCCGCCAAGGTCAAGAGGGTTGAGCGTGCCGTTAGAGATCGCCTACGGCCACATCACCCTGAAAGCGCCCGATCTCGTCTGATCTCGGAGGCTAAGCAGGGTCGGGCCTGGTTAGTACCTGGATGGGAGACCGCCTGGGAATACCAGGTGCCGTAGGCTTCTTTTTTTCTTGGATTTCTGGACTTGCCCTGTTTTTTTTCCTCGTTTCCCATCTTGGCGCCGCCAAAGTCAAGAGGGTTGAGCGTGCCGTAAGAGATCGCCTACGGCCACATCACCCTGAAAGCGCCCGATCTCGTCTGATCTCGGAGGCTAAGCAGGGTCGGGCCTGGTTAGTACCTGGATGGGAGACCGCCTGGGAATACCAGGTGCCGTAGGCTTCTTTTTTTTGGGGGAGTTCTGGACTTGCCCTGTTTTTTTTCCTCGTTTCCCATCTTGGCGCCGCCAAGGTCAAGAGGGTTGAGCGTGCCGTAAGAGATCGCCTACGGCCACATCACCCTGAAAGCGCCCGATCTCGTCTGATCTCGGAGGCTAAGCAGGGTCGGGCCTGGTTAGTACCTGGATGGGAGACCGCCTGGGAATACCAGGTGCCGTAGGCTTCTTTTTTTCTTGGATTTCTGGACTTGCCCTGTTTTTTTTCCTCGTTTCCCATCTTGGCGCCGCCAAAGTCAAGAGGGTTGAGCGTGCCGTAAGAGATCGCCTATGGCCACATCACCCTGAAAGCGCCCGATCTCGTCTGATCTCGGAGGCTAAGCAGGGTCGGGCCTGGTTAGTACCTGGATGGGAGACCGCCTGGGAATACCAGGTGCCGTAGGCTTCTCTTTTTCTTGGAGTTCTGGACTTGCCCTGTTTTTTTCCTCGTTTCCCATCTTGGTGCCGCCAAAGTCAAGAGGGTTGAGCGTGCCGTAAGAGATCGCCTACGGCCACATCACCCTGAAAGCGCCCGATCTCGTCTGATCTCGGAGGCTAAGCAGGGTCGGGCCTGGTTAGTACCTGGATGGGAGACCGCCTGGGAATACCAGGTGCCGTAGGCTTCTTTTTTTGGGGGGCGTTCTGGACTTGCCCTGTTTTTTTTCCTCGTTTCCCATCTTGGCGCCGCCAAGGTCAAGAGGGTTGAGCGTGCCGTTAGAGATCGCCTACGGCCACATCACCCTGAAAGCGCCCGATCTCGTCTGATCTCGGAGGCTAAGCAGGGTCGGGCCTGGTTAGTACCTGGATGGGAGACCGCCTGGGAATACCAGGTGCCGTAGGCTTCTTTTTTTTGGGGGAGTTCTGGACTTGCCCTGTTTTTTTTCCTCGTTTCCCATCTTGGCGCCGCCAAGGTCAAGAGGGTTGAGCGTGCCGTTAGAGATCGCCTACGGCCACATCACCCTGAAAGCGCCCGATCTCGTCTGATCTCGGAGGCTAAGCAGGGTCGGGCCTGGTTAGTACCTGGATGGGAGACCGCCTGGGAATACCAGGTGCCGTAGGCTTCTTTTTTTGGGGGGCGTTCTGGACTTGCCCTGTTTTTTTTCCTCGTTTCCCATCTTGGCGCCGCCAAGGTCAAGAGGGTTGAGCGTGCCGTTAGAGATCGCCTACGGCCACATCACCCTGAAAGCGCCCGATCTCGTCTGATCTCGGAGGCTAAGCAGGGTCGGGCCTGGTTAGTACCTGGATGGGAGACCGCCTGGGAATACCAGGTGCCGTAGGCTTCTTTTTTTCTTGGATTTCTGGACTTGCCCTGTTTTTTTTCCTCGTTTCCCATCTTGGCGCCGCCAAAGTCAAGAGGGTTGAGCGTGCCGTAAGAGATCGCCTACGGCCACATCACCCTGAAAGCGCCCGATCTCGTCTGATCTCGGAGGCTAAGCAGGGTCGGGCCTGGTTAGTACCTGGATGGGAGACCGCCTGGGAATACCAGGTGCCGTAGGCTTCTTTTTTTCTTGGAGTTCTGGACTTGCCCTGTTTTTTTCCTCGTTTCCCATCTTGGTGCCGCCAAAGTCAAGAGGGTTGAGCGTGCCGTAAGAGATCGCCTACGGCCACATCACCCTGAAAGCGCCCGATCTCGTCTGATCTCGGAGGCTAAGCAGGGTCGGGCCTGGTTAGTACCTGGATGGGAGACCGCCTGGGAATACCAGGTGCCGTAGGCTTCTTTTTTTCTTGGATTTCTGGACTTGCCCTGTTTTTTTTCCTCGTTTCCCATCTTGGCGCCGCCAAAGTCAAGAGGGTTGAGCGTGCCGTAAGAGATCGCCTACGGCCACATCACCCTGAAAGCGCCCGATCTCGTCTGATCTCGGAGGCTAAGCAGGGTCGGGCCTGGTTAGTACCTGGATGGGAGACCGCCTGGGAATACCAGGTGCCGTAGGCTTCTTTTTTTTGGGGGAGTTCTGGACTTGCCCTGTTTTTTTTCCTCGTTTCCCATCTTGGCGCCGCCAAGGTCAAGAGGGTTGAGCGTGCCGTAAGAGATCGCCTACGGCCACATCACCCTGAAAGCGCCCGATCTCGTCTGATCTCGGAGGCTAAGCAGGGTCGGGCCTGGTTAGTACCTGGATGGGAGACCGCCTGGGAATACCAGGTGCCGTAGGCTTCTTTTTTTCTTGGATTTCTGGACTTGCCCTGTTTTTTTTCCTCGTTTCCCATCTTGGCGCCGCCAAAGTCAAGAGGGTTGAGCGTGCCGTAAGAGATCGCCTATGGCCACATCACCCTGAAAGCGCCCGATCTCGTCTGATCTCGGAGGCTAAGCAGGGTCGGGCCTGGTTAGTACCTGGATGGGAGACCGCCTGGGAATACCAGGTGCCGTAGGCTTCTCTTTTTCTTGGAGTTCTGGACTTGCCCTGTTTTTTTCCTCGTTTCCCATCTTGGTGCCGCCAAAGTCAAGAGGGTTGAGCGTGCCGTAAGAGATCGCCTACGGCCACATCACCCTGAAAGCGCCCGATCTCGTCTGATCTCGGAGGCTAAGCAGGGTCGGGCCTGGTTAGTACCTGGATGGGAGACCGCCTGGGAATACCAGGTGCCGTAGGCTTCTTTTTTTGGGGGGCGTTCTGGACTTGCCCTGTTTTTTTTCCTCGTTTCCCATCTTGGCGCCGCCAAGGTCAAGAGGGTTGAGCGTTGCCGTTAGAGATCGCCTACGGCCACATCACCCTGAAAGCGCCCGATCTCGTCTGATCTCGGAGGCTAAGCAGGGTAGGGCCTGGTTAGTACCTGGATGGGAGACCGCCTGGGAATACCAGGTGCCGTAGGCTTCTTTTTTTTGGGGGAGTTCTGGACTTGCCCTGTTTTTTTTCCTCGTTTCCCATCTTGGCGCCGCCAAGGTCAAGAGGGTTGAGCGTGCCGTTAGAGATCGCCTACGGCCACATCACCCTGAAAGCGCCCGATCTCGTCTGATCTCGGAGGCTAAGCAGGGTCGGGCCTGGTTAGTACCTGGATGGGAGACCGCCTGGGAATACCAGGTGCCGTAGGCTTCTTTTTTTGGGGGGCGTTCTGGACTTGCCCTGTTTTTTTTCCTCGTTTCCCATCTTGGCGCCGCCAAGGTCAAGAGGGTTGAGCGTGCCGTTAGAGATCGCCTACGGCCACATCACCCTGAAAGCGCCCGATCTCGTCTGATCTCGGAGGCTAAGCAGGGTCGGGCCTGGTTAGTACCTGGATGGGAGACCGCCTGGGAATACCAGGTGCCGTAGGCTTCTTTTTTTCTTGGATTTCTGGACTTGCCCTGTTTTTTTTCCTCGTTTCCCATCTTGGCGCCGCCAAAGTCAAGAGGGTTGAGCGTGCCGTAAGAGATCGCCTACGGCCACATCACCCTGAAAGCGCCCGATCTCGTCTGATCTCGGAGGCTAAGCAGGGTCGGGCCTGGTTAGTACCTGGATGGGAGACCGCCTGGGAATACCAGGTGCCGTAGGCTTCTTTTTTTCTTGGAGTTCTGGACTTGCCCTGTTTTTTTTCCTCGTTTCCCATCTTGGTGCCGCCAAAGTCAAGAGGGTTGAGCGTGCCGTAAGAGATCGCCTACGGCCACATCACCCTGAAAGCGCCCGATCTCGTCTGATCTCGGAGGCTAAGCAGGGTCGGGCCTGGTTAGTACCTGGATGGGAGACCGCCTGGGAATACCAGGTGCCGTAGGCTTCTTTTTTTCTTGGATTTCTGGACTTGCCCTGTTTTTTTTCCTCGTTTCCCATCTTGGCGCCGCCAAAGTCAAGAGGGTTGAGCGTGCCGTAAGAGATCGCCTACGGCCACATCACCCTGAAAGCGCCCGATCTCGTCTGATCTCGGAGGCTAAGCAGGGTCGGGCCTGGTTAGTACCTGGATGGGAGACCGCCTGGGAATACCAGGTGCCGTAGGCTTCTTTTTTTTGGGGGAGTTCTGGACTTGCCCTGTTTTTTTTCCTCGTTTCCCATCTTGGCGCCGCCAAGGTCAAGAGGGTTGAGCGTGCCGTTAGAGATCGCCTACGGCCACATCACCCTGAAAGCGCCCGATCTCGTCTGATCTCGGAGGCTAAGCAGGGTCGGGCCTGGTTAGTACCTGGATGGGAGACCGCCTGGGAATACCAGGTGCCGTAGGCTTCTTTTTTTGGGGGGCGTTCTGGACTTGCCCTGTTTTTTTTCCTCGTTTCCCATCTTGGCGCCGCCAAGGTCAAGAGGGTTGAGCGTGCCGTTAGAGATCGCCTACGGCCACATCACCCTGAAAGCGCCCGATCTCGTCTGATCTCGGAGGCTAAGCAGGGTCGGGCCTGGTTAGTACCTGGATGGGAGACCGCCTGGGAATACCAGGTGCCGTAGGCTTCTTTTTTTCTTGGATTTCTGGACTTGCCCTGTTTTTTTTCCTCGTTTCCCATCTTGGCGCCGCCAAAGTCAAGAGGGTTGAGCGTGCCGTAAGAGATCGCCTACGGCCACATCACCCTGAAAGCGCCCGATCTCGTCTGATCTCGGAGGCTAAGCAGGGTCGGGCCTGGTTAGTACCTGGATGGGAGACCGCCTGGGAATACCAGGTGCCGTAGGCTTCTTTTTTTTGGGGGAGTTCTGGACTTGCCCTGTTTTTTTTCCTCGTTTCCCATCTTGGTGCCGCCAAAGTCAAGAGGGTTGAGCGTGCCGTAAGAGATCGCCTACGGCCACATCACCCTGAAAGCGCCCGATCTCGTCTGATCTCGGAGGCTAAGCAGGGTCGGGCCTGGTTAGTACCTGGATGGGAGACCGCCTGGGAATACCAGGTGCCGTAGGCTTCTTTTTTTCTTGGATTTCTGGACTTGCCCTGTTTTTTTTCCTCGTTTCCCATCTTGGCGCCGCCAAAGTCAAGAGGGTTGAGCGTGCCGTAAGAGATCACCTACGGCCACATCACCCTGAAAGCGCCCGATCTCGTCTGATCTCGGAGGCTAAGCAGGGTCGGGCCTGGTTAGTACCTGGATGGGAGACCGCCTGGGAATACCAGGTGCCGTAGGCTTCTTTTTTTTGGGGGAGTTCTGGACTTGCCCTGTTTTTTTTCCTCGTTTCCCATCTTGGCGCCGCCAAGGTCAAGAGGGTTGAGCGTGCCGTTAGAGATCGCCTACGGCCACATCACCCTGAAAGCGCCCGATCTCGTCTGATCTCGGAGGCTAAGCAGGGTCGGGCCTGGTTAGTACCTGGATGGGAGACCGCCTGGGAATACCAGGTGCCGTAGGCTTCTTTTTTTGGGGGGCGTTCTGGACTTGCCCTGTTTTTTTTCCTCGTTTCCCATCTTGGCGCCGCCAAGGTCAAGAGGGTTGAGCGTGCCGTTAGAGATCGCCTACGGCCACATCACCCTGAAAGCGCCCGATCTCGTCTGATCTCGGAGGCTAAGCAGGGTCGGGCCTGGTTAGTACCTGGATGGGAGACCGCCTGGGAATACCAGGTGCCGTAGGCTTCTTTTTTTCTTGGATTTCTGGACTTGCCCTGTTTTTTTTCCTCGTTTCCCATCTTGGCGCCGCCAAAGTCAAGAGGGTTGAGCGTGCCGTAAGAGATCGCCTACGGCCACATCACCCTGAAAGCGCCCGATCTCGTCTGATCTCGGAGGCTAAGCAGGGTCGGGCCTGGTTAGTACCTGGATGGGAGACCGCCTGGGAATACCAGGTGCCGTAGGCTTCTTTTTTTTGGGGGAGTTCTGGACTTGCCCTGTTTTTTTTCCTCGTTTCCCATCTTGGTGCCGCCAAAGTCAAGAGGGTTGAGCGTGCCGTAAGAGATCGCCTACGGCCACATCACCCTGAAAGCGCCCGATCTCGTCTGATCTCGGAGGCTAAGCAGGGTCGGGCCTGGTTAGTACCTGGATGGGAGACCGCCTGGGAATACCAGGTGCCGTAGGCTTCTTTTTTTCTTGGATTTCTGGACTTGCCCTGTTTTTTTTCCTCGTTTCCCATCTTGGCGCCGCCAAAGTCAAGAGGGTTGAGCGTGCCGTAAGAGATCGCCTACGGCCACATCACCCTGAAAGCGCCCGATCTCGTCTGATCTCGGAGGCTAAGCAGGGTCGGGCCTGGTTAGTACCTGGATGGGAGACCGCCTGGGAATACCAGGTGCCGTAGGCTTCTTTTTTTTGGGGGAGTTCTGGACTTGCCCTGTTTTTTTTCCTCGTTTCCCATCTTGGCGCCGCCAAGGTCAAGAGGGTTGAGCGTGCCGTTAGAGATCGCCTACGGCCACATCACCCTGAAAGCGCCCGATCTCGTCTGATCTCGGAGGCTAAGCAGGGTCGGGCCTGGTTAGTACCTGGATGGGAGACCGCCTGGGAATACCAGGTGCCGTAGGCTTCTTTTTTTGGGGGGCGTTCTGGACTTGCCCTGTTTTTTTTCCTCGTTTCCCATCTTGGCGCCGCCAAGGTCAAGAGGGTTGAGCGTGCCGTTAGAGATCGCCTACGGCCACATCACCCTGAAAGCGCCCGATCTCGTCTGATCTCGGAGGCT
Organism: Aquarana catesbeiana; assembly: GCF_042186555.1. Taxonomy (NCBI): domain Eukaryota; kingdom Metazoa; phylum Chordata; class Amphibia; order Anura; family Ranidae; genus Aquarana; species Aquarana catesbeiana. The sequence goes on from NC_133336.1 coordinate 164,833,608, forward strand.
AAGCAGGGTCGGGCCTGGTTAGTACCTGGATGGGAGACCGCCTGGGAATACCAGGTGCCGTAGGCTTCTTTTTTTCTTGGATTTCTGGACTTGCCCTGTTTTTTTTCCTCGTTTCCCATCTTGGCGCCGCCAAAGTCAAGAGGGTTGAGCGTGCCGTAAGAGATCGCCTACGGCCACATCACCCTGAAAGCGCCCGATCTCGTCTGATCTCGGAGGCTAAGCAGGGTCGGGCCTGGTTAGTACCTGGATGGGAGACCGCCTGGGAATACCAGGTGCCGTCGGCTTCTTTTTTTTGGGGGAGTTCTGGACTTGCCCTGTTTTTTTTCCTCGTTTCCCATCTTGGCGCCGCCAAGGTCAAGAGGGTTGAGCGTGCCGTTAGAGATCGCCTACGGCCACATCACCCTGAAAGCGCCCGATCTCGTCTGATCTCGGAGGCTAAGCAGGGTCGGGCCTGGTTAGTACCTGGATGGGAGACCGCCTGGGAATACCAGGTGCCGTAGGCTTCTTTTTTTGGGGGGCGTTCTGGACTTGCCCTGTTTTTTTTCCTCGTTTCCCATCTTGGCGCCGCCAAGGTCAAGAGGGTTGAGCGTGCCGTTAGAGATCGCCTACGGCCACATCACCCTGAAAGCGCCCGATCTCGTCTGATCTCGGAGGCTAAGCAGGGTCGGGCCTGGTTAGTACCTGGATGGGAGACCGCCTGGGAATACCAGGTGCCGTAGGCTTCTTTTTTTCTTGGATTTCTGGACTTGCCCTGTTTTTTTTCCTCGTTTCCCATCTTGGCGCCGCCAAAGTCAAGAGGGTTGAGCGTGCCGTAAGAGATCGCCTACGGCCACATCACCCTGAAAGCGCCCGATCTCGTCTGATCTCGGAGGCTAAGCAGGGTCGGGCCTGGTTAGTACCTGGATGGGAGACCGCCTGGGAATACCAGGTGCCGTAGGCTTCTTTTTTTCTTGGAGTTCTGGACTTGCCCTGTTTTTTTCCTCGTTTCCCATCTTGGTGCCGCCAAAGTCAAGAGGGTTGAGCGTGCCGTAAGAGATCGCCTACGGCCACATCACCCTGAAAGCGCCCGATCTCGTCTGATCTCGGAGGCTAAGCAGGGTCGGGCCTGGTTAGTACCTGGATGGGAGACCGCCTGGGAATACCAGGTGCCGTAGGCTTCTTTTTTTCTTGGATTTCTGGACTTGCCCTGTTTTTTTTCCTCGTTTCCCATCTTGGCGCCGCCAAAGTCAAGAGGGTTGAGCGTGCCGTAAGAGATCGCCTACGGCCACATCACCCTGAAAGCGCCCGATCTCGTCTGATCTCGGAGGCTAAGCAGGGTCGGGCCTGGTTAGTACCTGGATGGGAGACCGCCTGGGAATACCAGGTGCCGTAGGCTTCTTTTTTTTGGGGAGTTCTGGACTTGCCCTGTTTTTTTTCCTCGTTTCCCATCTTGGCGCCGCCAAGGTCAAGAGGGTTGAGCGTGCCGTTAGAGATCGCCTACGGCCACATCACCCTGAAAGCGCCCGATCTCGTCTGATCTCGGAGGCTAAGCAGGGTCGGGCCTGGTTAGTACCTGGATGGGAGACCGCCTGGGAATACCAGGTGCCGTAGGCTTCTTTTTTTCTTGGATTTCTGGACTTGCCCTGTTTTTTTTCCTCGTTTCCCATCTTGGCGCCGCCAAAGTCAAGAGGGTTGAGCGTGCCGTAAGAGATCGCCTACGGCCACATCACCCTGAAAGCGCCCGATCTCGTCTGATCTCGGAGGCTAAGCAGGGTCGGGCCTGGTTAGTACCTGGATGGGAGACCGCCTGGGAATACCAGGTGCCGTAGGCTTCTTTTTTTTGGGGGAGTTCTGGACTTGCCCTGTTTTTTTTCCTCGTTTCCCATCTTGGCGCCGCCAAGGTCAAGAGGGTTGAGCGTGCCGTTAGAGATCGCCTACGGCCACATCACCCTGAAAGCGCCCGATCTCGTCTGATCTCGGAGGCTAAGCAGGGTCGGGCCTGGTTAGTACCTGGATGGGAGACCGCCTGGGAATACCAGGTGCCGTAGGCTTCTTTTTTTGGGGGGCGTTCTGGACTTGCCCTGTTTTTTTTCCTCGTTTCCCATCTTGGCGCCGCCAAGGTCAAGAGGGTTGAGCGTGCCGTTAGAGATCGCCTACGGCCACATCACCCTGAAAGCGCCCGATCTCGTCTGATCTCGGAGGCTAAGCAGGGTCGGGCCTGGTTAGTACCTGGATGGGAGACCGCCTGGGAATACCAGGTGCCGTAGGCTTCTTTTTTTCTTGGATTTCTGGACTTGCCCTGTTTTTTTTCCTCGTTTCCCATCTTGGCGCCGCCAAAGTCAAGAGGGTTGAGCGTGCCGTAAGAGATCGCCTACGGCCACATCACCCTGAAAGCGCCCGATCTCGTCTGATCTCGGAGGCTAAGCAGGGTCGGGCCTGGTTAGTACCTGGATGGGAGACCGCCTGGGAATACCAGGTGCCGTAGGCTTCTTTTTTTCTTGGAGTTCTGGACTTGCCCTGTTTTTTTCCTCGTTTCCCATCTTGGTGCCGCCAAAGTCAAGAGGGTTGAGCGTGCCGTAAGAGATCGCCTACGGCCACATCACCCTGAAAGCGCCCGATCTCGTCTGATCTCGGAGGCTAAGCAGGGTCGGGCCTGGTTAGTACCTGGATGGGAGACCGCCTGGGAATACCAGGTGCCGTAGGCTTCTTTTTTTCTTGGATTTCTGGACTTGCCCTGTTTTTTTTCCTCGTTTCCCATCTTGGCGCCGCCAAAGTCAAGAGGGTTGAGCGTGCCGTAAGAGATCGCCTACGGCCACATCACCCTGAAAGCGCCCGATCTCGTCTGATCTCGGAGGCTAAGCAGGGTCGGGCCTGGTTAGTACCTGGATGGGAGACCGCCTGGGAATACCAGGTGCCGTAGGCTTCTTTTTTTTGGGGGAGTTCTGGACTTGCCCTGTTTTTTTTCCTCGTTTCCCATCTTGGCGCCGCCAAGGTCAAGAGGGTTGAGCGTGCCGTTAGAGATCGCCTACGGCCACATCACCCTGAAAGCGCCCGATCTCGTCTGATCTCGGAGGCTAAGCAGGGTCGGGCCTGGTTAGTACCTGGATGGGAGACCGCCTGGGAATACCAGGTGCCGTAGGCTTCTTTTTTTGGGGGGCGTTCTGGACTTGCCCTGTTTTTTTTCCTCGTTTCCCATCTTGGCGCCGCCAAGGTCAAGAGGGTTGAGCGTGCCGTTAGAGATCGCCTACGGCCACATCACCCTGAAAGCGCCCGATCTCGTCTGATCTCGGAGGCTAAGCAGGGTCGGGCCTGGTTAGTACCTGGATGGGAGACCGCCTGGGAATACCAGGTGCCGTAGGCTTCTTTTTTTCTTGGATTTCTGGACTTGCCCTGTTTTTTTTCCTCGTTTCCCATCTTGGCGCCGCCAAAGTCAAGAGGGTTGAGCGTGCCGTAAGAGATCGCCTACGGCCACATCACCCTGAAAGCGCCCGATCTCGTCTGATCTCGGAGGCTAAGCAGGGTCGGGCCTGGTTATGTACCTGGATGGGAGACCGCCTGGGAATACCAGGTGCCGTAGGCTTCTTTTTTTTGGGGAGTTCTGGACTTGCCCTGTTTTTTTTCCTCGTTTCCCATCTTGGCGCCGCCAAGGTCAAGAGGGTTGAGCGTGCCGTTAGAGATCGCCTACGGCCACATCACCCTGAAAGCGCCCGATCTCGTCTGATCTCGGAGGCTAAGCAGGGTCGGGCCTGGTTAGTACCTGGATGGGAGACCGCCTGGGAATACCAGGTGCCGTAGGCTTCTTTTTTTGGGGGGCGTTCTGGACTTGCCCTGTTTTTTTTCCTCGTTTCCCATCTTGGCGCCGCCAAGGTCAAGAGGGTTGAGCGTGCCGTTAGAGATCGCCTACGGCCACATCACCCTGAAAGCGCCCGATCTCGTCTGATCTCGGAGGCTAAGCAGGGTCGGGCCTGGTTAGTACCTGGATGGGAGACCGCCTGGGAATACCAGGTGCCGTAGGCTTCTTTTTTTCTTGGATTTCTGGACTTGCCCTGTTTTTTTTCCTCGTTTCCCATCTTGGCGCCGCCAAAGTCAAGAGGGTTGAGCGTGCCGTAAGAGATCGCCTACGGCCACATCACCCTGAAAGCGCCCGATCTCGTCTGATCTCGGAGGCTAAGCAGGGTCGGGCCTGGTTAGTACCTGGATGGGAGACCGCCTGGGAATACCAGGTGCCGTAGGCTTCTTTTTTTCTTGGAGTTCTGGACTTGCCCTGTTTTTTTCCTCGTTTCCCATCTTGGTGCCGCCAAAGTCAAGAGGGTTGAGCGTGCCGTAAGAGATCGCCTACGGCCACATCACCCTGAAAGCGCCCGATCTCGTCTGATCTCGGAGGCTAAGCAGGGTCGGGCCTGGTTAGTACCTGGATGGGAGACCGCCTGGGAATACCAGGTGCCGTAGGCTTCTTTTTTTCTTGGATTTCTGGACTTGCCCTGTTTTTTTTCCTCGTTTCCCATCTTGGCGCCGCCAAAGTCAAGAGGGTTGAGCGTGCCGTAAGAGATCGCCTACGGCCACATCACCCTGAAAGCGCCCGATCTCGTCTGATCTCGGAGGCTAAGCAGGGTCGGGCCTGGTTAGTACCTGGATGGGAGACCGCCTGGGAATACCAGGTGCCGTAGGCTTCTTTTTTTTGGGGGAGTTCTGGACTTGCCCTGTTTTTTTTCCTCGTTTCCCATCTTGGCGCCGCCAAGGTCAAGAGGGTTGAGCGTGCCGTTAGAGATCGCCTACGGCCACATCACCCTGAAAGCGCCCGATCTCGTCTGATCTCGGAGGCTAAGCAGGGTCGGGCCTGGTTAGTACCTGGATGGGAGACCGCCTGGGAATACCAGGTGCCGTAGGCTTCTTTTTTTGGGGGGCGTTCTGGACTTGCCCTGTTTTTTTTCCTCGTTTCCCATCTTGGCGCCGCCAAGGTCAAGAGGGTTGAGCGTGCCGTTAGAGATCGCCTACGGCCACATCACCCTGAAAGCGCCCGATCTCGTCTGATCTCGGAGGCTAAGCAGGGTCGGGCCTGGTTAGTACCTGGATGGGAGACCGCCTGGGAATACCAGGTGCCGTAGGCTTCTTTTTTTCTTGGATTTCTGGACTTGCCCTGTTTTTTTTCCTCGTTTCCCATCTTGGCGCCGCCAAAGTCAAGAGGGTTGAGCGTGCCGTAAGAGATCGCCTACGGCCACATCACCCTGAAAGCGCCCGATCTCGTCTGATCTCGGAGGCTAAGCAGGGTCGGGCCTGGTTAGTACCTGGATGGGAGACCGCCTGGGAATACCAGGTGCCGTAGGCTTCTTTTTTTCTTGGATTTCTGGACTTGCCCTGTTTTTTTTCCTCGTTTCCCATCTTGGCGCCGCCAAAGTCAAGAGGGTTGAGCGTGCCGTAAGAGATCGCCTACGGCCACATCACCCTGAAAGCGCCCGATCTCGTCTGATCTCGGAGGCTAAGCAGGGTCGGGCCTGGTTAGTACCTGGATGGGAGACCGCCTGGGAATACCAGGTGCCGTAGGCTTCTTTTTTTTGGGGGAGTTCTGGACTTGCCCTGTTTTTTTTCCTCGTTTCCCATCTTGGCGCCGCCAAGGTCAAGAGGGTTGAGCGTGCCGTTAGAGATCGCCTACGGCCACATCACCCTGAAAGCGCCCGATCTCGTCTGATCTCGGAGGCTAAGCAGGGTCGGGCCTGGTTAGTACCTGGATGGGAGACCGCCTGGGAATACCAGGTGCCGTAGGCTTCTTTTTTTGGGGGGCGTTCTGGACTTGCCCTGTTTTTTTTCCTCGTTTCCCATCTTGGCGCCGCCAAGGTCAAGAGGGTTGAGCGTGCCGTTAGAGATTGCCTACGGCCACATCACCCTGAAAGCGCCCGATCTCGTCTGATCTCGGAGGCTAAGCAGGGTCGGGCCTGGTTAGTACCTGGATGGGAGACCGCCTGGGAATACCAGGTGCCGTAGGCTTCTTTTTTTCTTGGATTTCTGGACTTGCCCTGTTTTTTTTCCTCGTTTCCCATCTTGGCGCCGCCAAAGTCAAGAGGGTTGAGCGTGCCGTAAGAGATCGCCTACGGCCACATCACCCTGAAAGCGCCCGATCTCGTCTGATCTCGGAGGCTAAGCAGGGTCGGGCCTGGTTAGTACCTGGATGGGAGACCGCCTGGGAATACCAGGTGCCGTAGGCTTCTTTTTTTGGGGGGCGTTCTGGACTTGCCCTGTTTTTTTTCCTCGTTTCCCATCTTGGCGCCGCCAAGGTCAAGAGGGTTGAGCGTGCCGTTAGAGATCGCCTACGGCCACATCACCCTGAAAGCGCCCGATCTCGTCTGATCTCGGAGGCTAAGCAGGGTCGGGCCTGGTTAGTACCTGGATGGGAGACCGCCTGGGAATACCAGGTGCCGTAGGCTTCTTTTTTTCTTGGATTTCTGGACTTGCCCTGTTTTTTTTCCTCGTTTCCCATCTTGGCGCCGCCAAAGTCAAGAGGGTTGAGCGTGCCGTAAGAGATCGCCTACGGCCACATCACCCTGAAAGCGCCCGATCTCGTCTGATCTCGGAGGCTAAGCAGGGTCGGGCCTGGTTAGTACCTGGATGGGAGACCGCCTGGGAATACCAGGTGCCGTAGGCTTCTTTTTTTTGGGGGAGTTCTGGACTTGCCCTGTTTTTTTTCCTCGTTTCCCATCTTGGCGCCGCCAAGGTCAAGAGGGTTGAGCGTGCCGTAAGAGATCGCCTACGGCCACATCACCCTGAAAGCGCCCGATCTCGTCTGATCTCGGAGGCTAAGCAGGGTCGGGCCTGGTTAGTACCTGGATGGGAGACCGCCTGGGAATACCAGGTGCCGTAGGCTTCTTTTTTTCTTGGATTTCTGGACTTGCCCTGTTTTTTTTCCTCGTTTCCCATCTTGGCGCCGCCAAAGTCAAGAGGGTTGAGCGTGCCGTAAGAGATCGCCTACGGCCACATCACCCTGAAAGCGCCCGATCTCGTCTGATCTCGGAGGCTAAGCAGGGTCGGGCCTGGTTAGTACCTGGATGGGAGACCACCTGGGAATACCAGGTGCCGTAGGCTTCTCTTTTTCTTGGAGTTCTGGACTTGCCCTGTTTTTTTCCTCGTTTCCCATCTTGGTGCCGCCAAAGTCAAGAGGGTTGAGCGTGCCGTAAGAGATCGCCTACGGCCACATCACCCTGAAAGCGCCCGATCTCGTCTGATCTCGGAGGCTAAGCAGGGTCGGGCCTGGTTAGTACCTGGATGGGAGACCGCCTGGGAATACCAGGTGCCGTAGGCTTCTTTTTTTGGGGGGCGTTCTGGACTTGCCCTGTTTTTTTTCCTCGTTTCCCATCTTGGCGCCGCCAAGGTCAAGAGGGTTGAGCGTGCCGTTAGAGATCGCCTACGGCCACATCACCCTGAAAGCGCCCGATCTCGTCTGATCTCGGAGGCTAAGCAGGGTCGGGCCTGGTTAGTACCTGGATGGGAGACCGCCTGGGAATACCAGGTGCCGTAGGCTTCTTTTTTTTGGGGGAGTTCTGGACTTGCCCTGTTTTTTTTCCTCGTTTCCCATCTTGGCGCCGCCAAGGTCAAGAGGGTTGAGCGTGCCGTTAGAGATCGCCTACGGCCACATCACCCTGAAAGCGCCCGATCTCGTCTGATCTCGGAGGCTAAGCAGGGTCGGGCTTGGTTAGTACCTGGATGGGAGACCGCCTGGGAATACCAGGTGCCGTAGGCTTCTTTTTTTGGGGGGCGTTCTGGACTTGCCCTGTTTTTTTTCCTCGTTTCCCATCTTGGCGCCGCCAAGGTCAAGAGGGTTGAGCGTGCCGTTAGAGATCGCCTACGGCCACATCACCCTGAAAGCGCCCGATCTCGTCTGATCTCGGAGGCTAAGCAGGGTCGGGCCTGGTTAGTACCTGGATGGGAGACCGCCTGGGAATACCAGGTGCCGTAGGCTTCTTTTTTTCTTGGATTTCTGGACTTGCCCTGTTTTTTTTCCTCATTTCCCATCTTGGCGCCGCCAAAGTCAAGAGGGTTGAGCGTGCCGTAAGAGATCGCCTACGGCCACATCACCCTGAAAGCGCCCGATCTCGTCTGATCTCGGAGGCTAAGCAGGGTCGGGCCTGGTTAGTACCTGGATGGGAGACCGCCTGGGAATACCAGGTGCCGTAGGCTTCTTTTTTTCTTGGAGTTCTGGACTTGCCCTGTTTTTTTCCTCGTTTCCCATCTTGGTGCCGCCAAAGTCAAGAGGGTTGAGCGTGCCGTAAGAGATCGCCTACGGCCACATCACCCTGAAAGCGCCCGATCTCGTCTGATCTCGGAGGCTAAGCAGGGTCGGGCCTGGTTAGTACCTGGATGGGAGACCGCCTGGGAATACCAGGTGCCGTAGGCTTCTTTTTTTCTTGGATTTCTGGACTTGCCCTGTTTTTTTTCCTCGTTTCCCATCTTGGCGCCGCCAAAGTCAAGAGGGTTGAGCGTGCCGTAAGAGATCGCCTACGGCCACATCACCCTGAAAGCGCCCGATCTCGTCTGATCTCGGAGGCTAAGCAGGGTCGGGCCTGGTTAGTACCTGGATGGGAGACCGCCTGGGAATACCAGGTGCCGTAGGCTTCTTTTTTTTGGGGGAGTTCTGGACTTGCCCTGTTTTTTTTCCTCGTTTCCCATCTTGGCGCCGCCAAGGTCAAGAGGGTTGAGCGTGCCGTTAGAGATCGCCTACGGCCACATCACCCTGAAAGCGCCCGATCTCGTCTGATCTCGGAGGCTAAGCAGGGTCGGGCCTGGTTAGTACCTGGATGGGAGACCGCCTGGGAATACCAGGTGCCGTAGGCTTCTTTTTTTGGGGGGCGTTCTGGACTTGCCCTGTTTTTTTTCCTCGTTTCCCATCTTGGCGCCGCCAAGGTCAAGAGGGTTGAGCGTGCCGTTAGAGATCGCCTACGGCCACATCACCCTGAAAGCGCCCGATCTCGTCTGATCTCGGAGGCTAAGCAGGGTCGGGCCTGGTTAGTACCTGGATGGGAGACCGCCTGGGAATACCAGGTGCCGTAGGCTTCTTTTTTTCTTGGATTTCTGGACTTGCCCTGTTTTTTTTCCTCGTTTCCCATCTTGGCGCCGCCAAAGTCAAGAGGGTTGAGCGTGCCGTAAGAGATCGCCTACGGCCACATCACCCTGAAAGCGCCCGATCTCGTCTGATCTCGGAGGCTAAGCAGGGTCGGGCCTGGTTAGTACCTGGATGGGAGACCGCCTGGGAATACCAGGTGCCGTAGGCTTCTTTTTTTTGGGGGAGTTCTGGACTTGCCCTGTTTTTTTTCCTCGTTTCCCATCTTGGCGCCGCCAAGGTCAAGAGGGTTGAGCGTGCCGTTAGAGATCGCCTACGGCCACATCACCCTGAAAGCGCCCGATCTCGTCTGATCTCGGAGGCTAAGCAGGGTCGGGCCTGGTTAGTACCTGGATGGGAGACCGCCTGGGAATACCAGGTGCCGTAGGCTTCTTTTTTTGGGGGGCGTTCTGGACTTGCCCTGTTTTTTTTCCTCGTTTCCCATCTTGGCGCCGCCAAGGTCAAGAGGGTTGAGCGTGCCGTTAGAGATCGCCTACGGCCACATCACCCTGAAAGCGCCCGATCTCGTCTGATCTCGGAGGCTAAGCAGGGTCGGGCCTGGTTAGTACCTGGATGGGAGACCGCCTGGGAATACCAGGTGCCGTAGGCTTCTTTTTTTCTTGGATTTCTGGACTTGCCCTGTTTTTTTTCCTCGTTTCCCATCTTGGCGCCGCCAAAGTCAAGAGGGTTGAGCGTGCCGTAAGAGATCGCCTACGGCCACATCACCCTGAAAGCGCCCGATCTCGTCTGATCTCGGAGGCTAAGCAGGGTCGGGCCTGGTTAGTACCTGGATGGGAGACCGCCTGGGAATACCAGGTGCCGTAGGCTTCTTTTTTTCTTGGAGTTCTGGACTTGCCCTGTTTTTTTCCTCGTTTCCCATCTTGGTGCCGCCAAAGTCAAGAGGGTTGAGCGTGCCGTAAGAGATCGCCTACGGCCACATCACCCTGAAAGCGCCCGATCTCGTCTGATCTCGGAGGCTAAGCAGGGTCGGGCCTGGTTAGTACCTGGATGGGAGACCGCCTGGGAATACCAGGTGCCGTAGGCTTCTTTTTTTCTTGGATTTCTGGACTTGCCCTGTTTTTTTTCCTCGTTTCCCATCTTGGCGCCGCCAAAGTCAAGAGGGTTGAGCGTGCCGTAAGAGATCGCCTACGGCCACATCACCCTGAAAGCGCCCGATCTCGTCTGATCTCGGAGGCTAAGCAGGGTCGGGCCTGGTTAGTACCTGGATGGGAGACCGCCTGGGAATACCAGGTGCCGTAGGCTTCTTTTTTTTGGGGGAGTTCTGGACTTGCCCTGTTTTTTTTCCTCGTTTCCCATCTTGGCGCCGCCAAGGTCAAGAGGGTTGAGCGTGCCGTTAGAGATCGCCTACGGCCACATCACCCTGAAAGCGCCCGATCTCGTCTGATCTCGGAGGCTAAGCAGGGTCGGGCCTGGTTAGTACCTGGATGGGAGACCGCCTGGGAATACCAGGTGCCGTAGGCTTCTTTTTTTGGGGGGCGTTCTGGACTTGCCCTGTTTTTTTTCCTCGTTTCCCATCTTGGCGCCGCCAAGGTCAAGAGGATTGAGCGTGCCGTTAGAGATCGCCTACGGCCACATCACCCTGAAAGCGCCCGATCTCGTCTGATCTCGGAGGCTAAGCAGGGTCGGGCCTGGTTAGTACCTGGATGGGAGACCGCCTGGGAATACCAGGTGCCGTAGGCTTCTTTTTTTCTTGGATTTCTGGACTTGCCCTGTTTTTTTTCCTCGTTTCCCATCTTGGCGCCGCCAAAGTCAAGAGGGTTGAGCGTGCCGTAAGAGATCGCCTACGGCCACATCACCCTGAAAGCGCCCGATCTCGTCTGATCTCGGAGGCTAAGCAGGGTCGGGCCTGGTTAGTACCTGGATGGGAGACCGCCTGGGAATACCAGGTGCCGTAGGCTTCTTTTTTTTGGGGGAGTTCTGGACTTGCCCTGTTTTTTTTCCTCGTTTCCCATCTTGGCGCCGCCAAGGTCAAGAGGGTTGAGCGTGCCGTTAGAGATCGCCTACGGCCACATCACCCTGAAAGCGCCCGATCTCGTCTGATCTCGGAGGCTAAGCAGGGTCGGGCCTGGTTAGTACCTGGATGGGAGACCGCCTGGGAATACCAGGTGCCGTAGGCTTCTTTTTTTCTTGGATTTCTGGACTTGCCCTGTTTTTTTTCCTCGTTTCCCATCTTGGCGCCGCCAAAGTCAAGAGGGTTGAGCGTGCCGTAAGAGATCGCCTACGGCCACATCACCCTGAAAGCGCCCGATCTCGTCTGATCTCGGAGGCTAAGCAGGGTCGGGCCTGGTTAGTACCTGGATGGGAGACCGCCTGGGAATACCAGGTGCCGTAGGCTTCTTTTTTTTGGGGGAGTTCTGGACTTGCCCTGTTTTTTTTCCTCGTTTCCCATCTTGGCGCCGCCAAGGTCAAGAGGGTTGAGCGTGCCGTAAGAGATCGCCTACGGCCACATCACCCTGAAAGCGCCCGATCTCGTCTGATCTCGGAGGCTAAGCAGGGTCGGGCCTGGTTAGTACCTGGATGGGAGACCGCCTGGGAATACCAGGTGCCGTAGGCTTCTTTTTTTCTTGGATTTCTGGACTTGCCCTGTTTTTTTTCCTCGTTTCCCATCTTGGCGCCGCCAAAGTCAAGAGGGTTGAGCGTGCCGTAAGAGATCGCCTACGGCCACATCACCCTGAAAGCGCCCGATCTCGTCTGATCTCGGAGGCTAAGCAGGGTCGGGCCTGGTTAGTACCTGGATGGGAGACCGCCTGGGAATACCAGGTGCCGTAGGCTTCTCTTTTTCTTGGAGTTCTGGACTTGCCCTGTTTTTTTCCTCGTTTCCCATCTTGGTGCCGCCAAAGTCAAGAGGGTTGAGCGTGCCGTAAGAGATCGCCTACGGCCACATCACCCTGAAAGCGCCCGATCTCGTCTGATCTCGGAGGCTAAGCAGGGTCGGGCCTGGTTAGTACCTGGATGGGAGACTGCCTGGGAATACCAGGTGCCGTAGGCTTCTTTTTTTGGGGGGCGTTCTGGACTTGCCCTGTTTTTTTTCCTCGTTTCCCATCTTGGCGCCGCCAAGGTCAAGAGGGTTGAGCGTGCCGTTAGAGATCGCCTACGGCCACATCACCCTGATAGCGCCCGATCTCGTCTGATCTCGGAGGCTAAGCAGGGTCGGGCCTGGTTAGTACCTGGATGGGAGACCGCCTGGGAATACCAGGTGCCGTAGGCTTCTTTTTTTTGGGGGAGTTCTGGACTTGCCCTGTTTTTTTTCCTCGTTTCCCATCTTGGCGCCGCCAAGGTCAAGAGGGTTGAGCGTGCCGTTAGAGATCGCCTACGGCCACATCACCCTGAAAGCGCCCGATCTCGTCTGATCTCGGAGGCTAAGCAGGGTCGGGCCTGGTTAGTACCTGGATGGGAGACCGCCTGGGAATACCAGGTGCCGTAGGCTTCTTTTTTTGGGGGGCGTTCTGGACTTGCCCTGTTTTTTTTCCTCGTTTCCCATCTTGGCGCCGCCAAGGTCAAGAGGGTTGAGCGTGCCGTTAGAGATCGCCTACGGCCACATCACCCTGAAAGCGCCCGATCTCGTCTGATCTCGGAGGCTAAGCAGGGTCGGGCCTGGTTAGTACCTGGATGGGAGACCGCCTGGGAATACCAGGTGCCGTAGGCTTCTTTTTTTCTTGGATTTCTGGACTTGCCCTGTTTTTTTTCCTCGTTTCCCATCTTGGCGCCGCCAAAGTCAAGAGGGTTGAGCGTGCCGTAAGAGATCGCCTACGGCCACATCACCCTGAAAGCGCCCGATCTCGTCTAATCTCGGAGGCTAAGCAGGGTCGGGCCTGGTTAGTACCTGGATGGGAGACCGCCTGGGAATACCAGGTGCCGTAGGCTTCTTTTTTTCTTGGAGTTCTGGACTTGCCCTGTTTTTTTCCTCGTTTCCCATCTTGGTGCCGCCAAAGTCAAGAGGGTTGAGCGTGCCGTAAGAGATCGCCTACGGCCACATCACCCTGAAAGCGCCCGATCTCGTCTGATCTCGGAGGCTAAGCAGGGTCGGGCCTGGTTAGTACCTGGATGGGAGACCGCCTGGGAATACCAGGTGCCGTAGGCTTCTTTTTTTCTTGGATTTCTGGACTTGCCCTGTTTTTTTTCCTCGTTTCCCATCTTGGCGCCGCCAAAGTCAAGAGGGTTGAGCGTGCCGTAAGAGATCGCCTACGGCCACATCACCCTGAAAGCGCCCGATCTCGTCTGATCTCGGAGGCTAAGCAGGGTCGGGCCTGGTTAGTACCTGGATGGGAGACCGCCTGGGAATACCAGGTGCCGTAGGCTTCTTTTTTTTGGGGGAGTTCTGGACTTGCCCTGTTTTTTTTCCTCGTTTCCCATCTTGGCGCCGCCAAGGTCAAGAGGGTTGAGCGTGCCGTTAGAGATCGCCTACGGCCACATCACCCTGAAAGCGCCCGATCTCGTCTGATCTCGGAGGCTAAGCAGGGTCGGGCCTGGTTAGTACCTGGATGGGAGACCGCCTGGGAATACCAGGTGCCGTAGGCTTCTTTTTTTGGGGGGCGTTCTGGACTTGCCCTGTTTTTTTTCCTCGTTTCCCATCTTGGCGCCGCCAAGGTCAAGAGGGTTGAGCGTGCCGTTAGAGATCGCCTACGGCCACATCACCCTGAAAGCGCCCGATCTCGTCTGATCTCGGAGGCTAAGCAGGGTCGGGCCTGGTTAGTACCTGGATGGGAGACCGCCTGGGAATACCAGGTGCCGTAGGCTTCTTTTTTTCTTGGATTTCTGGACTTGCCCTGTTTTTTTTCCTCGTTTCCCATCTTGGCGCCGCCAAAGTCAAGAGGGTTGAGCGTGCCGTAAGAGATCGCCTACGGCCACATCACCCTGAAAGCGCCCGATCTCGTCTGATCTCGGAGGCTAAGCAGGGTCGGGCCTGGTTAGTACCTGGATGGGAGACCGCCTGGGAATACCAGGTGCCGTAGGCTTCTTTTTTTGGGGGGAGTTCTGGACTTGCCCTGTTTTTTTTCCTCGTTTCCCATCTTGGCGCCGCCAAGGTCAAGAGGGTTGAGCGTGCCGTTAGAGATCGCCTACGGCCACATCACCCTGAAAGCGCCCGATCTCGTCTGATCTCGGAGGCTAAGCAGGGTCGGGCCTGGTTAGTACCTGGATGGGAGACCGCCTGGGAATACCAGGTGCCGTAGGCTTCTTTTTTTGGGGGGCGTTCTGGACTTGCCCTGTTTTTTTTCCTCGTTTCCTATCTTGGCGCCGCCAAGGTCAAGAGGGTTGAGCGTGCCGTTAGAGCTCGCCTACGGCCACATCACCCTGAAAGCGCCCGATCTCATCTGATCTCGGAGGCTAAGCAGGGTCGGGCCTGGTTAGTACCTGGATGGGAGACCGCCTGGGAATACCAGGTGCCGTAGGCTTCTTTTTTTCTTGGATTTCTGGACTTGCCCTGTTTTTTTTCCTCGTTTCCCATCTTGGCGCCGCCAAAGTCAAGAGGGTTGAGCGTGCCGTAAGAGATCGCCTACGGCCACATCACCCTGAAAGCGCCCGATCTCGTCTGATCTCGGAGGCTAAGCAGGGTCGGGCCTGGTTAGTACCTGGATGGGAGACCGCCTGGGAATACCAGGTGCCGTAGGCTTCTTTTTTTCTTGGAGTTCTGGACTTGCCCTGTTTTTTTCCTCGTTTCCCATCTTGGTGCCGCCAAAGTCAAGAGGGTTGAGCGTGCCGTAAGAGATCGCCTACGGCCACATCACCCTGAAAGCGCCCGATCTCGTCTGATCTCGGAGGCTAAGCAGGGTCGGGCCTGGTTAGTACCTGGATGGGAGACCGCCTGGGAATACCAGGTGCCGTAGGCTTCTTTTTTTCTTGGATTTCTGGACTTGCCCTGTTTTTTTTCCTCGTTTCCCATCTTGGCGCCGCCAAAGTCAAGAGGGTTGAGCGTGCCGTAAGAGATCGCCTACGGCCACATCACCCTGAAAGCGCCCGATCTCGTCTGATCTCGGAGGCTAAGCAGGGTCGGGCCTGGTTAGTACCTGGATGGGAGACCGCCTGGGAATACCAGGTGCCGTAGGCTTCTTTTTTTTGGGGGAGTTCTGGACTTGCCCTGTTTTTTTTCCTCGTTTCCCATCTTGGCGCCGCCAAGGTCAAGAGGGTTGAGCGTGCCGTTAGAGATCGCCTACGGCCACATCACCCTGAAAGCGCCCGATCTCGTCTGATCTCGGAGGCTAAGCAGGGTCGGGCCTGGTTAGTACCTGGATGGGAGACCGCCTGGGAATACCAGGTGCCGTAGGCTTCTTTTTTTGGGGGGCGTTCTGGACTTGCCCTGTTTTTTTTCCTCGTTTCCCATCTTGGCGCCGCCAAGGTCAAGAGGGTTGAGCGTGCCGTTAGAGATCGCCTACGGCCACATCACCCTGAAAGCGCCCGATCTCGTCTGATCTCGGAGGCTAAGCAGGGTCGGGCCTGGTTAGTACCTGGATGGGAGACCGCCTGGGAATACCAGGTGCCGTAGGCTTCTTTTTTTCTTGGATTTCTGGACTTGCCCTGTTTTTTTTCCTCGTTTCCCATCTTGGCGCCGCCAAAGTCAAGAGGGTTGAGCGTGCCGTAAGAGATCGCCTACGGCCACATCACCCTGAAAGCGCCCGATCTCGTCTGATCTCGGAGGCTAAGCAGGGTCGGGCCTGGTTAGTACCTGGATGGGAGACCGCCTGGGAATACCAGGTGCCGTAGGCTTCTTTTTTTGGGGGGAGTTCTGGACTTGCCCTGTTTTTTTTCCTCGTTTCCCATCTTGGCGCCGCCAAGGTCAAGAGGGTTGAGCGTGCCGTTAGAGATCGCCTACGGCCACATCACCCTGAAAGCGCCCGATCTCGTCTGATCTCGGAGGCTAAGCAGGGTCGGGCCTGGTTAGTACCTGGATGGGAGACCGCCTGGGAATACCAGGTGCCGTAGGCTTCTTTTTTTGGGGGGCGTTCTGGACTTGCCCTGTTTTTTTTCCTCGTTTCCCATCTTGGCGCCGCCAAGGTCAAGAGGGTTGAGCGTGCCGTTAGAGATCGCCTACGGCCACATCACCCTGAAAGCGCCCGATCTCGTCTGATCTCGGAGGCTAAGTAGGGTCGGGCCTGGTTAGTACCTGGATGGGAGACCGCCTGGGAATACCAGGTGCCGTAGGCTTCTTTTTTTCTTGGATTTCTGGACTTGCCCTGTTTTTTTTCCTCGTTTCCCATCTTGGCGCCGCCAAAGTCAAGAGGGTTGAGCGTGCCGTAAGAGATCGCCTACGGCCACATCACCCTGAAAGCGCCCGATCTCGTCTGATCTCGGAGGCTAAGCAGGGTCGGGCCTGGTTAGTACCTGGATGGGAGACCGCCTGGGAATACCAGGTGCCGTAGGCTTCTTTTTTTCTTGGAGTTCTGGACTTGCCCTGTTTTTTTCCTCGTTTCCCATCTTGGTGCCGCCAAAGTCAAGAGGGTTGAGCGTGCCGTAAGAGATCGCCTACGGCCACATCACCCTGAAAGCGCCCGATCTCGTCTGATCTCGGAGGCTAAGCAGGGTCGGGCCTGGTTAGTACCTGGATGGGAGACCGCCTGGGAATACCAGGTGCCGTAGGCTTCTTTTTTTCTTGGATTTCTGGACTTGCCCTGTTTTTTTTCCTCGTTTCCCATCTTGGCGCCGCCAAAGTCAAGAGGGTTGAGCGTGCCGTAAGAGATCGCCTACGGCCACATCACCCTGAAAGCGCCCGATCTCGTCTGATCTCGGAGGCTAAGCAGGGTCGGGCCTGGTTAGTACCTGGATGGGAGACCGCCTGGGAATACCAGGTGCCGTAGGCTTCTTTTTTTTGGGGGAGTTCTGGACTTGCCCTGTTTTTTTTCCTCGTTTCCCATCTTGGCGCCGCCAAGGTCAAGAGGGTTGAGCGTGCCGTTAGAGATCGCCTACGGCCACATCACCCTGAAAGCGCCCGATCTCGTCTGATCTCGGAGGCTAAGCAGGGTCGGGCCTGGTTAGTACCTGGATGGGAGACCGCCTGGGAATACCAGGTGCCGTAGGCTTCTTTTTTTGGGGGGCGTTCTGGACTTGCCCTGTTTTTTTTCCTCGTTTCCCATCTTGGCGCCGCCAAGGTCAAGAGGGTTGAGCGTGCCGTTAGAGATCGCCTACGGCCACATCACCCTGAAAGCGCCCGATCTCGTCTGATCTCGGAGGCTAAGCAGGGTCGGGCCTGGTTAGTACCTGGATGGGAGACCGCCTGGGAATACCAGGTGCCGTAGGCTTCTTTTTTTCTTGGATTTCTGGACTTGCCCTGTTTTTTTTCCTCGTTTCCCATCTTGGCGCCGCCAAAGTCAAGAGGGTTGAGCGTGCCGTAAGAGATCGCCTACGGCCACATCACCCTGAAAGCGCCCGATCTCGTCTGATCTCGGAGGCTAAGCAGGGTCGGGCCTGGTTAGTACCTGGATGGGAGACCGCCTGGGAATACCAGGTGCCGTAGGCTTCTTTTTTTTGGGGGAGTTCTGGACTTGCCCTGTTTTTTTTCCTCGTTTCCCATCTTGGCGCCGCCAAGGTCAAGAGGGTTGAGCGTGCCGTTAGAGATCGCCTACGGCCACATCACCCTGAAAGCGCCCGATCTCGTCTGATCTCGGAGGCTAAGCAGGGTCGGGCCTGGTTAGTACCTGGATGGGAGACCGCCTGGGAATACCAGGTGCCGTAGGCTTCTTTTTTTGGGGGGCGTTCTGGACTTGCCCTGTTTTTTTTCCTCGTTTCCCATCTTGGCGCCGCCAAGGTCAAGAGGGTTGAGCGTGCCGTTAGAGATCGCCTACGGCCACATCACCCTGAAAGCGCCCGATCTCGTCTGATCTCGGAGGCTAAGTAGGGTCGGGCCTGGTTAGTACCTGGATGGGAGACCGCCTGGGAATACCAGGTGCCGTAGGCTTCTTTTTTTCTTGGATTTCTGGACTTGCCCTGTTTTTTTTCCTCGTTTCCCATCTTGGCGCCGCCAAAGTCAAGAGGGTTGAGCGTGCCGTAAGAGATCGCCTACGGCCACATCACCCTGAAAGCGCCCGATCTCGTCTGATCTCGGAGGCTAAGCAGGGTCGGGCCTGGTTAGTACCTGGATGGGAGACCGCCTGGGAATACCAGGTGCCGTAGGCTTCTTTTTTTCTTGGAGTTCTGGACTTGCCCTGTTTTTTTCCTCGTTTCCCATCTTGGTGCCGCCAAAGTCAAGAGGGTTGAGCGTGCCGTAAGAGATCGCCTACGGCCACATCACCCTGAAAGCGCCCGATCTCGTCTGATCTCGGAGGCTAAGCAGGGTCGGGCCTGGTTAGTACCTGGATGGGAGACCGCCTGGGAATACCAGGTGCCGTAGGCTTCTTTTTTTCTTGGATTTCTGGACTTGCCCTGTTTTTTTTCCTCGTTTCCCATCTTGGCGCCGCCAAAGTCAAGAGGGTTGAGCGTGCCGTAAGAGATCGCCTACGGCCACATCACCCTGAAAGCGCCCGATCTCGTCTGATCTCGGAGGCTAAGCAGGGTCGGGCCTGGTTAGTACCTGGATGGGAGACCGCCTGGGAATACCAGGTGCCGTAGGCTTCTTTTTTTTGGGGGAGTTCTGGACTTGCCCTGTTTTTTTTCCTCGTTTCCCATCTTGGCGCCGCCAAGGTCAAGAGGGTTGAGCGTGCCGTTAGAGATCGCCTACGGCCACATCACCCTGAAAGCGCCCGATCTCGTCTGATCTCGGAGGCTAAGCAGGGTCGGGCCTGGTTAGTACCTGGATGGGAGACCGCCTGGGAATACCAGGTGCCGTAGGCTTCTTTTTTTGGGGGGCGTTCTGGACTTGCCCTGTTTTTTTTCCTCGTTTCCCATCTTGGCGCCGCCAAGGTCAAGAGGGTTGAGCGTGCCGTTAGAGATCGCCTACGGCCACATCACCCTGAAAGCGCCCGATCTCGTCTGATCTCGGAGGCTAAGCAGGGTCGGGCCTGGTTAGTACCTGGATGGGAGACCGCCTGGGAATACCAGGTGCCGTAGGCTTCTTTTTTTCTTGGATTTCTGGACTTGCCCTGTTTTTTTTCCTCGTTTCCCATCTTGGCGCCGCCAAAGTCAAGAGGGTTGAGCGTGCCGTAAGAGATCGCCTACGGCCACATCACCCTGAAAGCGCCCGATCTCGTCTGATCTCGGAGGCTAAGCAGGGTCGGGCCTGGTTAGTACCTGGATGGGAGACCGCCTGGGAATACCAGGTGCCGTAGGCTTCTTTTTTTTGGGGGAGTTCTGGACTTGCCCTGTTTTTTTTCCTCGTTTCCCATCTTGGCGCCGCCAAGGTCAAGAGGGTTGAGCGTGCCGTTAGAGATCGCCTACGGCCACATCACCCTGAAAGCGCCCGATCTCGTCTGATCTCGGAGGCTAAGCAGGGTCGGGCCTGGTTAGTACCTGGATGGGAGACCGCCTGGGAATACCAGGTGCCGTAGGCTTCTTTTTTTGGGGGGCGTTCTGGACTTGCCCTGTTTTTTTTCCTCGTTTCCCATCTTGGCGCCGCCAAGGTCAAGAGGGTTGAGCGTGCCGTTAGAGATCGCCTACGGCCACATCACCCTGAAAGCGCCCGATCTCGTCTGATCTCGGAGGCTAAGTAGGGTCGGGCCTGGTTAGTACCTGGATGGGAGACCGCCTGGGAATACCAGGTGCCGTAGGCTTCTTTTTTTCTTGGATTTCTGGACTTGCCCTGTTTTTTTTCCTCGTTTCCCATCTTGGCGCCGCCAAAGTCAAGAGGGTTGAGCGTGCCGTAAGAGATCGCCTACGGCCACATCACCCTGAAAGCGCCCGATCTCGTCTGATCTCGGAGGCTAAGCAGGGTCGGGCCTGGTTAGTACCTGGATGGGAGACCGCCTGGGAATACCAGGTGCCGTAGGCTTCTTTTTTTCTTGGATTTCTGGACTTGCCCTGTTTTTTTTCCTCGTTTCCCATCTTGGCGCCGCCAAAGTCAAGAGGGTTGAGCGTGCCGTAAGAGATCGCCTACGGCCACATCACCCTGAAAGCGCCCGATCTCGTCTGATCTCGGAGGCTAAGCAGGGTCGGGCCTGGTTAGTACCTGGATGGGAGACCGCCTGGGAATACCAGGTGCCGTAGGCTTCTTTTTTTTGGGGGAGTTCTGGACTTGCCCTGTTTTTTTTCCTCGTTTCCCATCTTGGCGCCGCCAAGGTCAAGAGGGTTGAGCGTGCCGTTAGAGATCGCCTACGGCCACATCACCCTGAAAGCGCCCGATCTCGTCTGATCTCGGAGGCTAAGCAGGGTCGGGCCTGGTTAGTACCTGGATGGGAGACCGCCTGGGAATACCAGGTGCCGTAGGCTTCTTTTTTTGGGGGGCGTTCTGGACTTGCCCTGTTTTTTTTCCTCGTTTCCCATCTTGGCGCCGCCAAGGTCAAGAGGGTTGAGCGTGCCGTTAGAGATCGCCTACGGCCACATCACCCTGAAAGCGCCCGATCTCGTCTGATCTCGGAGGCTAAGCAGGGTCGGGCCTGGTTAGTACCTGGATGGGAGACCGCCTGGGAATACCAGGTGCCGTAGGCTTCTTTTTTTCTTGGATTTCTGGACTTGCCCTGTTTTTTTTCCTCGTTTCCCATCTTGGCGCCGCCAAAGTCAAGAGGGTTGAGCGTGCCGTAAGAGATCGCCTACGGCCACATCACCCTGAAAGCGCCCGATCTCGTCTGATCTCGGAGGCTAAGCAGGGTCGGGCCTGGTTAGTACCTGGATGGGAGACCGCCTGGGAATACCAGGTGCCGTAGGCTTCTTTTTTTTGGGGGAGTTCTGGACTTGCCCTGTTTTTTTTCCTCGTTTCCCATCTTGGCGCCGCCAAGGTCAAGAGGGTTGAGCGTGCCGTTAGAGATCGCCTACGGCCACATCACCCTGAAAGCGCCCGATCTCGTCTGATCTCGGAGGCTAAGCAGGGTCGGGCCTGGTTAGTACCTGGATGGGAGACCGCCTGGGAATACCAGGTGCCGTAGGCTTCTTTTTTTGGGGGGCGTTCTGGACTTGCCCTGTTTTTTTTCCTCGTTTCCCATCTTGGCGCCGCCAAGGTCAAGAGGGTTGAGCGTGCCGTTAGAGATCGCCTACGGCCACATCACCCTGAAAGCGCCCGATCTCGTCTGATCTCGGAGGCTAAGCAGGGTCGGGCCTGGTTAGTACCTGGATGGGAGACCGCCTGGGAATACCAGGTGCCGTAGGCTTCTTTTTTTCTTGGATTTCTGGACTTGCCCTGTTTTTTTTCCTCGTTTCCCATCTTGGCGCCGCCAAAGTCAAGAGGGTTGAGCGTGCCGTAAGAGATCGCCTACGGCCACATCACCCTGAAAGCGCCCGATCTCGTCTGATCTCGGAGGCTAAGCAGGGTCGGGCCTGGTTAGTACCTGGATGGGAGACCGCCTGGGAATACCAGGTGCCGTAGGCTTCTTTTTTTCTTGGAGTTCTGGACTTGCCCTGTTTTTTTCCTCGTTTCCCATCTTGGTGCCGCCAAAGTCAAGAGGGTTGAGCGTGCCGTAAGAGATCGCCTACGGCCACATCACCCTGAAAGCGCCCGATCTCGTCTGATCTCGGAGGCTAAGCAGGGTCGGGCCTGGTTAGTACCTGGATGGGAGACCGCCTGGGAATACCAGGTGCCGTAGGCTTCTTTTTTTCTTGGATTTCTGGACTTGCCCTGTTTTTTTTCCTCGTTTCCCATCTTGGCGCCGCCAAAGTCAAGAGGGTTGAGCGTGCCGTAAGAGATCGCCTACGGCCACATCACCCTGAAAGCGCCCGATCTCGTCTGATCTCGGAGGCTAAGCAGGGTCGGGCCTGGTTAGTACCTGGATGGGAGACCGCCTGGGAATACCAGGTGCCGTAGGCTTCTCTTTTTCTTGGAGTTCTGGACTTGCCCTGTTTTTTTCCTCGTTTCCCATCTTGGTGCCGCCAAAGTCAAGAGGGTTGAGCGTGCCGTAAGAGATCGCCTACGGCCACATCACCCTGAAAGCGCCCGATCTCGTCTGATCTCGGAGGCTAAGCAGGGTCGGGCCTGGTTAGTACCTGGATGGGAGACCGCCTGGGAATACCAGGTGCCGTAGGCTTCTTTTTTTGGGGGGCGTTCTGGACTTGCCCTGTTTTTTTTCCTCGTTTCCCATCTTGGCGCCGCCAAGGTCAAGAGGGTTGAGCGTGCCGTTAGAGATCGCCTACGGCCACATCACCCTGAAAGCGCCCGATCTCGTCTGATCTCGGAGGCTAAGCAGGGTCGGGCCTGGTTAGTACCTGGATGGGAGACCGCCTGGGAATACCAGGTGCCGTAGGCTTCTTTTTTTTGGGGGAGTTCTGGACTTGCCCTGTTTTTTTTCCTCGTTTCCCATCTTGGCGCCGCCAAGGTCAAGAGGGTTGAGCGTGCCGTTAGAGATCGCCTACGGCCACATCACCCTGAAAGCGCCCGATCTCGTCTGATCTCGGAGGCTAAGCAGGGTCGGGCCTGGTTAGTACCTGGATGGGAGACCGCCTGGGAATACCAGGTGCCGTAGGCTTCTTTTTTTGGGGGGCGTTCTGGACTTGCCCTGTTTTTTTTCCTCGTTTCCCATCTTGGCGCCGCCAAGGTCAAGAGGGTTGAGCGTGCCGTTAGAGATCGCCTACGGCCACATCACCCTGAAAGCGCCTGATCTCGGAGGCTAAGCAGGGTCGGGCCTGGTTAGTACCTGGATGGGAGACCGCCTGGGAATACCAGGTGCCGTAGGCTTCTTTTTTTCTTGGATTTCTGGACTTGCCCTGTTTTTTTTCCTCGTTTCCCATCTTGGCGCCGCCAAAGTCAAGAGGGTTGAGCGTGCCGTAAGAGATCGCCTACGGCCACATCACCCTGAAAGCGCCCGATCTCGTCTGATCTCGGAGGCTAAGCAGGGTCGGGCCTGGTTAGTACCTGGATGGGAGACCGCCTGGGAATACCAGGTGCCGTAGGCTTCTTTTTTTTGGGGGAGTTCTGGACTTGCCCTGTTTTTTTTCCTCGTTTCCCATCTTGGCGCCGCCAAGGTCAAGAGGGTTGAGCGTGCCGTTAGAGATCGCCTACGGCCACATCACCCTGAAAGCGCCCGATCTCGTCTGAATCTCGGAGGCTAAGCAGGGTCGGGCCTGGTTAGTACCTGGATGGGAGACCGCCTGGGAATACCAGGTGCCGTAGGCTTCTTTTTTTGGGGGGCGTTCTGGACTTGCCCTGTTTTTTTTCCTCGTTTCCCATCTTGGCGCCGCCAAGGTCAAGAGGGTTGAGCGTGCCGTTAGAGATCGCCTACGGCCACATCACCCTGAAAGCGCCCGATCTCGTCTGATCTCGGAGGCTAAGCAGGGTCGGGCCTGGTTAGTACCTGGATGGGAGACCGCCTGGGAATACCAGGTGCCGTAGGCTTCTTTTTTTCTTGGATTTCTGGACTTGCCCTGTTTTTTTTCCTCGTTTCCCATCTTGGCGCCGCCAAAGTCAAGAGGGTTGAGCGTGCCGTAAGAGATCGCCTACGGCCACATCACCCTGAAAGCGCCCGATCTCGTCTGATCTCGGAGGCTAAGCAGGGTCGGGCCTGGTTAGTACCTGGATGGGAGACCGCCTGGGAATACCAGGTGCCGTAGGCTTCTTTTTTTCTTGGAGTTCTGGACTTGCCCTGTTTTTTTCCTCGTTTCCCATCTTGGTGCCGCCAAAGTCAAGAGGGTTGAGCGTGCCGTAAGAGATCGCCTACGGCCACATCACCCTGAAAGCGCCCGATCTCGTCTGATCTCGGAGGCTAAGCAGGGTCGGGCCTGGTTAGTACCTGGATGGGAGACCGCCTGGGAATACCAGGTGCCGTAGGCTTCTTTTTTTCTTGGATTTCTGGACTTGCCCTGTTTTTTTTCCTCGTTTCCCATCTTGGCGCCGCCAAAGTCAAGAGGGTTGAGCGTGCCGTAAGAGATCGCCTACGGCCACATCACCCTGAAAGCGCCCGATCTCGTCTGATCTCGGAGGCTAAGCAGGGTCGGGCCTGGTTAGTACCTGGATGGGAGACCGCCTGGGAATACCAGGTGCCGTAGGCTTCTCTTTTTCTTGGAGTTCTGGACTTGCCCTGTTTTTTTCCTCGTTTCCCATCTTGGTGCCGCCAAAGTCAAGAGGGTTGAGCGTGCCGTAAGAGATCGCCTACGGCCACATCACCCTGAAAGCGCCCGATCTCGTCTGATCTCGGAGGCTAAGCAGGGTCGGGCCTGGTTAGTACCTGGATGGGAGACCGCCTGGGAATACCAGGTGCCGTAGGCTTCTTTTTTTGGGGGGCGTTCTGGACTTGCCCTGTTTTTTTTCCTCGTTTCCCATCTTGGCGCCGCCAAGGTCAAGAGGGTTGAGCGTGCCGTTAGAGATCGCCTACGGCCACATCACCCTGAAAGCGCCCGATCTCGTCTGATCTCGGAGGCTAAGCAGGGTCGGGCCTGGTTAGTACCTGGATGGGAGACCGCCTGGGAATACCAGGTGCCGTAGGCTTCTTTTTTTTGGGGGAGTTCTGGACTTGCCCTGTTTTTTTTCCTCGTTTCCCATCTTGGCGCCGCCAAGGTCAAGAGGGTTGAGCGTGCCGTTAGAGATTGCCTACGGCCACATCACCCTGAAAGCGCCCGATCTCGTCTGATCTCGGAGGCTAAGCAGGGTCGGGCCTGGTTAGTACCTGGATGGGAGACCGCCTGGGAATACCAGGTGCCGTAGGCTTCTTTTTTTGGGGGGCGTTCTGGACTTGCCCTGTTTTTTTTCCTCGTTTCCCATCTTGGCGCCGCCAAGGTCAAGAGGGTTGAGCGTGCCGTTAGAGATCGCCTACGGCCACATCACCCTGAAAGCGCCCGATCTCGTCTGATCTCGGAGGCTAAGCAGGGTCGGGCCTGGTTAGTACCTGGATGGGAGACCGCCTGGGAATACCAGGTGCCGTAGGCTTCTTTTTTTCTTGGATTTCTGGACTTGCCCTGTTTTTTTTCCTCGTTTCCCATCTTGGCGCCGCCAAAGTCAAGAGGGTTGAGCGTGCCGTAAGAGATCGCCTACGGCCACATCACCCTGAAAGCGCCCGATCTCGTCTGATCTCGGAGGCTAAGCAGGGTCGGGCCTGGTTAGTACCTGGATGGGAGACCGCCTGGGAATACCAGGTGCCGTAGGCTTCTTTTTTTCTTGGAGTTCTGGACTTGCCCTGTTTTTTTCCTCGTTTCCCATCTTGGTGCCGCCAAAGTCAAGAGGGTTGAGCGTGCCGTAAGAGATCGCCTACGGCCACATCACCCTGAAAGCGCCCGATCTCGTCTGATCTCGGAGGCTAAGCAGGGTCGGGCCTGGTTAGTACCTGGATGGGAGACCGCCTGGGAATACCAGGTGCCGTAGGCTTCTTTTTTTCTTGGATTTCTGGACTTGCCCTGTTTTTTTTCCTCGTTTCCCATCTTGGCGCCGCCAAAGTCAAGAGGGTTGAGCGTGCCGTAAGAGATCGCCTACGGCCACATCACCCTGAAAGCGCCCGATCTCGTCTGATCTCGGAGGCTAAGCAGGGTCGGGCCTGGTTAGTACCTGGATGGGAGACCGCCTGGGAATACCAGGTGCCGTAGGCTTCTTTTTTTTGGGGGAGTTCTGGACTTGCCCTGTTTTTTTTCCTCGTTTCCCATCTTGGCGCCGCCAAGGTCAAGAGGGTTGAGCGTGCCGTTAGAGATCGCCTACGGCCACATCACCCTGAAAGCGCCCGATCTCGTCTGATCTCGGAGGCTAAGCAGGGTCGGGCCTGGTTAGTACCTGGATGGGAGACCGCCTGGGAATACCAGGTGCCGTAGGCTTCTTTTTTTGGGGGGCGTTCTGGACTTGCCCTGTTTTTTTTCCTCGTTTCCCATCTTGGCGCCGCCAAGGTCAAGAGGGTTGAGCGTGCCGTTAGAGATCGCCTACGGCCACATCACCCTGAAAGCGCCCGATCTCGTCTGATCTCGGAGGCTAAGCAGGGTCGGGCCTGGTTAGTACCTGGATGGGAGACCGCCTGGGAATACCAGGTGCCGTAGGCTTCTTTTTTTCTTGGATTTCTGGACTTGCCCTGTTTTTTTTCCTCGTTTCCCATCTTGGCGCCGCCAAAGTCAAGAGGGTTGAGCGTGCCGTAAGAGATCGCCTACGGCCACATCACCCTGAAAGCGCCCGATCTCGTCTGATCTCGGAGGCTAAGCAGGGTCGGGCCTGGTTAGTACCTGGATGGGAGACCGCCTGGGAATACCAGGTGCCGTAGGCTTCTTTTTTTCTTGGAGTTCTGGACTTGCCCTGTTTTTTTCCTCGTTTCCCATCTTGGTGCCGCCAAAGTCAAGAGGGTTGAGCGTGCCGTAAGAGATCGCCTACGGCCACATCACCCTGAAAGCGCCCGATCTCGTCTGATCTCGGAGGCTAAGCAGGGTCGGGCCTGGTTAGTACCTGGATGGGAGACCGCCTGGGAATACCAGGTGCCGTAGGCTTCTTTTTTTCTTGGATTTCTGGACTTGCCCTGTTTTTTTTCCTCGTTTCCCATCTTGGCGCCGCCAAAGTCAAGAGGGTTGAGCGTGCCGTAAGAGATCGCCTACGGCCACATCACCCTGAAAGCGCCCGATCTCGTCTGATCTCGGAGGCTAAGCAGGGTCGGGCCTGGTTAGTACCTGGATGGGAGACCGCCTGGGAATACCAGGTGCCGTAGGCTTCTCTTTTTCTTGGAGTTCTGGACTTGCCCTGTTTTTTTCCTCGTTTCCCATCTTGGTGCCGCCAAAGTCAAGAGGGTTGAGCGTGCCGTAAGAGATCGCCTACGGCCACATCACCCTGAAAGCGCCCGATCTCGTCTGATCTCGGAGGCTAAGCAGGGTCGGGCCTGGTTAGTACCTGGATGGGAGACCGCCTGGGAATACCAGGTGCCGTAGGCTTCTTTTTTTGGGGGGCGTTCTGGACTTGCCCTGTTTTTTTTCCTCGTTTCCCATCTTGGCGCCGCCAAGGTCAAGAGGGTTGAGCGTACCGTTAGAGATCGCCTACGGCCACATCACCCTGAAAGCGCCCGATCTCGTCTGATCTCGGAGGCTAAGCAGGGTCGGGCCTGGTTAGTACCTGGATGGGAGACCGCCTGGGAATACCAGGTGCCGTAGGCTTCTTTTTTTTGGGGGAGTTCTGGACTTGCCCTGTTTTTTTTCCTCGTTTCCCATCTTGGCGCCGCCAAGGTCAAGAGGGTTGAGCGTGCCGTTAGAGATCGCCTACGGCCACATCACCCTGAAAGCGCCCGATCTCGTCTGATCTCGGAGGCTAAGCAGGGTCGGGCCTGGTTAGTACCTGGATGGGAGACCGCCTGGGAATACCAGGTGCCGTAGGCTTCTTTTTTTGGGGGGCGTTCTGGACTTGCCCTGTTTTTTTTCCTCGTTTCCCATCTTGGCGCCGCCAAGGTCAAGAGGGTTGAGCGTGCCGTTAGAGATCGCCTACGGCCACATCACCCTGAAAGCGCCCGATCTCGTCTGATCTCGGAGGCTAAGCAGGGTCGGGCCTGGTTAGTACCTGGATGGGAGACCGCCTGGGAATACCAGGTGCCGTAGGCTTCTTTTTTTCTTGGATTTCTGGACTTGCCCTGTTTTTTTTCCTCGTTTCCCATCTTGGCGCCGCCAAAGTCAAGAGGGTTGAGCGTGCCGTAAGAGATCGCCTACGGCCACATCACCCTGAACGCGCCCGATCTCGTCTGATCTCGGAGGCTAAGCAGGGTCGGGCCTGGTTAGTACCTGGATGGGAGACCGCCTGGGAATACCAGGTGCCGTAGGCTTCTTTTTTTCTTGGAGTTCTGGACTTGCCCTGTTTTTTTCCTCGTTTCCCATCTTGGTGCCGCCAAAGTCAAGAGGGTTGAGCGTGCCGTAAGAGATCGCCTACGGCCACATCACCCTGAAAGCGCCCGATCTCGTCTGATCTCGGAGGCTAAGCAGGGTCGGGCCTGGTTAGTACCTGGATGGGAGACCGCCTGGGAATACCAGGTGCCGTAGGCTTCTTTTTTTCTTGGATTTCTGGACTTGCCCTGTTTTTTTTCCTCGTTTCCCATCTTGGCGCCGCCAAAGTCAAGAGGGTTGAGCGTGCCGTAAGAGATCGCCTATGGCCACATCACCCTGAAAGCGCCCGATCTCGTCTGATCTCGGAGGCTAAGCAGGGTCGGGCCTGGTTAGTACCTGGATGGGAGACCGCCTGGGAATACCAGGTGCCGTAGGCTTCTCTTTTTCTTGGAGTTCTGGACTTGCCCTGTTTTTTTCCTCGTTTCCCATCTTGGTGCCGCCAAAGTCAAGAGGGTTGAGCGTGCCGTAAGAGATCGCCTACGGCCACATCACCCTGAAAGCGCCCGATCTCGTCTGATCTCGGAGGCTAAGCAGGGTCGGGCCTGGTTAGTACCTGGATGGGAGACCGCCTGGGAATACCAGGTGCCGTAGGCTTCTTTTTTTGGGGGGCGTTCTGGACTTGCCCTGTTTTTTTTCCTCGTTTCCCATCTTGGCGCCGCCAAGGTCAAGAGGGTTGAGCGTGCCGTTAGAGATCGCCTACGGCCACATCACCCTGAAAGCGCCCGATCTCGTCTGATCTCGGAGGCTAAGCAGGGTCGGGCCTGGTTAGTACCTGGATGGGAGACCGCCTGGGAATACCAGGTGCCGTAGGCTTCTTTTTTTTGGGGGAGTTCTGGACTTGCCCTGTTTTTTTTCCTCGTTTCCCATCTTGGCGCCGCCAAGGTCAAGAGGGTTGAGCGTGCCGTTAGAGATTGCCTACGGCCACATCACCCTGAAAGCGCCCGATCTCGTCTGATCTCGGAGGCTAAGCAGGGTCGGGCCTGGTTAGTACCTGGATGGGAGACCGCCTGGGAATACCAGGTGCCGTAGGCTTCTTTTTTTGGGGGGCGTTCTGGACTTGCCCTGTTTTTTTTCCTCGTTTCCCATCTTGGCGCCGCCAAGGTCAAGAGGGTTGAGCGTGCCGTTAGAGATCGCCTACGGCCACATCACCCTGAAAGCGCCCGATCTCGTCTGATCTCGGAGGCTAAGCAGGGTCGGGCCTGGTTAGTACCTGGATGGGAGACCGCCTGGGAATACCAGGTGCCGTAGGCTTCTTTTTTTCTTGGATTTCTGGACTTGCCCTGTTTTTTTTCCTCGTTTCCCATCTTGGCGCCGCCAAAGTCAAGAGGGTTGAGCGTGCCGTAAGAGATCGCCTACGGCCACATCACCCTGAAAGCGCCCGATCTCGTCTGATCTCGGAGGCTAAGCAGGGTCGGGCCTGGTTAGTACCTGGATGGGAGACCGCCTGGGAATACCAGGTGCCGTAGGCTTCTTTTTTTCTTGGAGTTCTGGACTTGCCCTGTTTTTTTCCTCGTTTCCCATCTTGGTGCCGCCAAAGTCAAGAGGGTTGAGCGTGCCGTAAGAGATCGCCTACGGCCACATCACCCTGAAAGCGCCCGATCTCGTCTGATCTCGGAGGCTAAGCAGGGTCGGGCCTGGTTAGTACCTGGATGGGAGACCGCCTGGGAATACCAGGTGCCGTAGGTTTTTTTTTTTCTTGGATTTCTGGACTTGCCCTGTTTTTTTTCCTCGTTTCCCATCTTGGCGCCGCCAAAGTCAAGAGGGTTGAGCGTGCCGTAAGAGATCGCCTACGGCCACATCACCCTGAAAGCGCCCGATCTCGTCTGATCTCGGAGGCTAAGCAGGGTCGGGCCTGGTTAGTACCTGGATGGGAGACCGCCTGGGAATACCAGGTGCCGTAGGCTTCTTTTTTTTGGGGGAGTTCTGGACTTGCCCTGTTTTTTTTCCTCGTTTCCCATCTTGGCGCCGCCAAGGTCAAGAGGGTTGAGCGTGCCGTTAGAGATCGCCTACGGCCACATCACCCTGAAAGCGCCCGATCTCGTCTGATCTCGGAGGCTAAGCAGGGTCGGGCCTGGTTAGTACCTGGATGGGAGACCGCCTGGGAATACCAGGTGCCGTAGGCTTCTTTTTTTGGGGGGCGTTCTGGACTTGCCCTGTTTTTTTTCCTCGTTTCCCATCTTGGCGCCGCCAAGGTCAAGAGGGTTGAGCGTGCCGTTAGAGATCGCCTACGGCCACATCACCCTGAAAGCGCCCGATCTCGTCTGATCTCGGAGGCTAAGCAGGGTCGGGCCTGGTTAGTACCTGGATGGGAGACCGCCTGGGAATACCAGGTGCCGTAGGCTTCTTTTTTTCTTGGATTTCTGGACTTGCCCTGTTTTTTTTCCTCGTTTCCCATCTTGGCGCCGCCAAAGTCAAGAGGGTTGAGCGTGCCGTAAGAGATCGCCTACGGCCACATCACCCTGAAAGCGCCCGATCTCGTCTGATCTCGGAGGCTAAGCAGGGTCGGGCCTGGTTAGTACCTGGATGGGAGACCGCCTGGGAATACCAGGTGCCGTAGGCTTCTTTTTTTCTTGGAGTTCTGGACTTGCCCTGTTTTTTTCCTCGTTTCCCATCTTGGTGCCGCCAAAGTCAAGAGGGTTGAGCGTGCCGTAAGAGATCGCCTACGGCCACATCACCCTGAAAGCGCCCGATCTCGTCTGATCTCGGAGGCTAAGCAGGGTCGGGCCTGGTTAGTACCTGGATGGGAGACCGCCTGGGAATACCAGGTGCCGTAGGCTTCTTTTTTTCTTGGATTTCTGGACTTGCCCTGTTTTTTTTCCTCGTTTCCCATCTTGGCGCCGCCAAAGTCAAGAGGGTTGAGCGTGCCGTAAGAGATCGCCTACGGCCACATCACCCTGAAAGCGCCCGATCTCGTCTGATCTCGGAGGCTAAGCAGGGTCGGGCCTGGTTAGTACCTGGATGGGAGACCGCCTGGGAATACCAGGTGCCGTAGGCTTCTCTTTTTCTTGGAGTTCTGGACTTGCCCTGTTTTTTTCCTCGTTTCCCATCTTGGTGCCGCCAAAGTCAAGAGGGTTGAGCGTGCCGTAAGAGATCGCCTACGGCCACATCACCCTGAAAGCGCCCGATCTCGTCTGATCTCGGAGGCTAAGCAGGGTCGGGCCTGGTTAGTACCTGGATGGGAGACCGCCTGGGAATACCAGGTGCCGTAGGCTTCTTTTTTTGGGGGGCGTTCTGGACTTGCCCTGTTTTTTTTCCTCGTTTCCCATCTTGGCGCCGCCAAGGTCAAGAGGGTTGAGCGTGCCGTTAGAGATCGCCTACGGCCACATCACCCTGAAAGCGCCCGATCTCGTCTGATCTCGGAGGCTAAGCAGGGTCGGGCCTGGTTAGTACCTGGATGGGAGACCGCCTGGGAATACCAGGTGCCGTAGGCTTCTTTTTTTTGGGGGAGTTCTGGACTTGCCCTGTTTTTTTTCCTCGTTTCCCATCTTGGCGCCGCCAAGGTCAAGAGGGTTGAGCGTGCCGTTAGAGATCGCCTACGGCCACATCACCCTGAAAGCGCCCGATCTCGTCTGATCTCGGAGGCTAAGCAGGGTCGGGCCTGGTTAGTACCTGGATGGGAGACCGCCTGGGAATACCAGGTGCCGTAGGCTTCTTTTTTTGGGGGGCGTTCTGGACTTGCCCTGTTTTTTTTCCTCGTTTCCCATCTTGGCGCCGCCAAGGTCAAGAGGGTTGAGCGTGCCGTTAGAGATCGCCTACGGCCACATCACCCTGAAAGCGCCCGATCTCGTCTGATCTCGGAGGCTAAGCAGGGTCGGGCCTGGTTAGTACCTGGATGGGAGACCGCCTGGGAATACCAGGTGCCGTAGGCTTCTTTTTTTCTTGGATTTCTGGACTTGCCCTGTTTTTTTTCCTCGTTTCCCATCTTGGCGCCGCCAAAGTCAAGAGGGTTGAGCGTGCCGTAAGAGATCGCCTACGGCCACATCACCCTGAAAGCGCCCGATCTCGTCTGATCTCGGAGGCTAAGCAGGGTCGGGCCTGGTTAGTACCTGGATGGGAGACCGCCTGGGAATACCAGGTGCCGTAGGCTTCTTTTTTTCTTGGAGTTCTGGACTTGCCCTGTTTTTTTCCTCGTTTCCCATCTTGGTGCCGCCAAAGTCAAGAGGGTTGAGCGTGCCGTAAGAGATCGCCTACGGCCACATCACCCTGAAAGCGCCCGATCTCGTCTGATCTCGGAGGCTAAGCAGGGTCGGGCCTGGTTAGTACCTGGATGGGAGACCGCCTGGGAATACCAGGTGCCGTAGGCTTCTTTTTTTCTTGGATTTCTGGACTTGCCCTGTTTTTTTTCCTCGTTTCCCATCTTGGCGCCGCCAAGGTCAAGAGGGTTGAGCGTGCCGTTAGAGATCGCCTACGGCCACATCACCCTGAAAGCGCCCGATCTCGTCTGATCTCGGAGGCTAAGCAGGGTCGGGCCTGGTTAGTACCTGGATGGGAGACCGCCTGGGAATACCAGGTGCCGTAGGCTTCTTTTTTTGGGGGGCGTTCTGGACTTGCCCTGTTTTTTTTCCTCGTTTCCCATCTTGGCGCCGCCAAGGTCAAGAGGGTTGAGCGTGCCGTTAGAGATCGCCTACGGCCACATCACCCTGAAAGCGCCCGATCTCGTCTGATCTCGGAGGCTAAGCAGGGTCGGGCCTTGTTAGTACCTGGATGGGAGACCGCCTGGGAATACCAGGTGCCGTAGGCTTCTTTTTTTCTTGGATTTCTGGACTTGCCCTGTTTTTTTTCCTCGTTTCCCATCTTGGCGCCGCCAAAGTCAAGAGGGTTGAGCGTGCCGTAAGAGATCGCCTACGGCCACATCACCCTGAAAGCGCCCGATCTCGTCTGATCTCGGAGGCTAAGCAGGGTCGGGCCTGGTTAGTACCTGGATGGGAGACCGCCTGGGAATACCAGGTGCCGTAGGCTTCTTTTTTTCTTGGAGTTCTGGACTTGCCCTGTTTTTTTCCTCGTTTCCCATCTTGGTGCCGCCAAAGTCAAGAGGGTTGAGCGTGCCGTAAGAGATCGCCTACGGCCACATCACCCTGAAAGCGCCCGATCTCGTCTGATCTCGGAGGCTAAGCAGGGTCGGGCCTGGTTAGTACCTGGATGGGAGACCGCCTGGGAATACCAGGTGCCGTAGGCTTCTTTTTTTTGGGGGAGTTCTGGACTTGCCCTGTTTTTTTTCCTCGTTTCCCATCTTGGCGCCGCCAAGGTCAAGAGGGTTGAGCGTGCCGTTAGAGATCGCCTACGGCCACATCACCCTGAAAGCGCCCGATCTCGTCTGATCTCGGAGGCTAAGCAGGGTCGGGCCTGGTTAGTACCTGGATGGGAGACCGCCTGGGAATACCAGGTGCCGTAGGCTTCTTTTTTTGGGGGGCGTTCTGGACTTGCCCTGTTTTTTTTCCTCGTTTCCCATCTTGGCGCCGCCAAGGTCAAGAGGGTTGAGCGTGCCGTTAGAGAGCGCCTACGGCCACATCACCCTGAAAGCGCCCGATCTCGTCTGATCTCGGAGGCTAAGCAGGGTCGGGCCTGGTTAGTACCTGGATGGGAGACCGCCTGGGAATACCAGGTGCCGTAGGCTTCTTTTTTTCTTGGATTTCTGGACTTGCCCTGTTTTTTTTCCTCGTTTCCCATCTTGGCGCCGCCAAAGTCAAGAGGGTTGAGCGTGCCGTAAGAGATCGCCTACGGCCACATCACCCTGAAAGCGCCCGATCTCGTCTGATCTCGGAGGCTAAGCAGGGTCGGGCCTGGTTAGTACCTGGATGGGAGACCGCCTGGGAATACCAGGTGCCGTAGGCTTCTTTTTTTTGGGGGAGTTCTGGACTTGCCCTGTTTTTTTTCCTCGTTTCCCATCTTGGCGCCGCCAAGGTCAAGAGGGTTGAGCGTGCCGTAAGAGATCGCCTACGGCCACATCACCCTGAAAGCGCCCGATCTCGTCTGATCTCGGAGGCTAAGCAGGGTCGGGCCTGGTTAGTACCTGGATGGGAGACCGCCTGGGAATACCAGGTGCCGTAGGCTTCTTTTTTTCTTGGATTTCTGGACTTGCCCTGTTTTTTTTCCTCGTTTCCCATCTTGGCGCCGCCAAAGTCAAGAGGGTTGAGCGTGCCGTAAGAGATCGCCTACGGCCACATCACCCTGAAAGCGCCCGATCTCGTCTGATCTCGGAGGCTAAGCAGGGTCGGGCCTGGTTAGTACCTGGATGGGAGACCGCCTGGGAATACCAGGTGCCGTAGGCTTCTCTTTTTCTTGGAGTTCTGGACTTGCCCTGTTTTTTTCCTCGTTTCCCATCTTGGTGCCGCCAAAGTCAAGAGGGTTGAGCGTGCTGTAAGAGATCGCCTACGGCCACATCACCCTGAAAGCGCCCGATCTCGTCTGATCTCGGAGGCTAAGCAGGGTCGGGCCTGGTTAGTACCTGGATGGGAGACCGCCTGGGAATACCAGGTGCCGTAGGCTTCTTTTTTTGGGGGGCGTTCTGGACTTGCCCTGTTTTTTTTCCTCGTTTCCCATCTTGGCGCCGCCAAGGTCAAGAGGGTTGAGCGTGCCGTTAGAGATCGCCTACGGCCACATCACCCTGAAAGCGCCCGATCTCGTCTGATCTCGGAGGCTAAGCAGGGTCGGGCCTGGTTAGTACCTGGATGGGAGACCGCCTGGGAATACCAGGTGCCGTAGGCTTCTTTTTTTTGGGGGAGTTCTGGACTTGCCCTGTTTTTTTTCCTCGTTTCCCATCTTGGCGCCGCCAAGGTCAAGAGGGTTGAGCGTGCCGTTAGAGATCGCCTACGGCCACATCACCCTGAAAGCGCCCGATCTCGTCTGATCTCGGAGGCTAAGCAGGGTCGGGCCTGGTTAGTACCTGGATGGGAGACCGCCTGGGAATACCAGGTGCCGTAGGCTTCTTTTTTTGGGGGGCGTTCTGGACTTGCCCTGTTTTTTTTCCTCGTTTCCCATCTTGGCGCCGCCAAGGTCAAGAGGGTTGAGCGTGCCGTTAGAGATCGCCTACGGCCACATCACCCTGAAAGCGCCCGATCTCGTCTGATCTCGGAGGCTAAGCAGGGTCGGGCCTGGTTAGTACCTGGATGGGAGACCGCCTGGGAATACCAGGTGCCGTAGGCTTCTTTTTTTCTTGGATTTCTGGACTTGCCCTGTTTTTTTTCCTCGTTTCCCATCTTGGCGCCGCCAAAGTCAAGAGGGTTGAGCGTGCCGTAAGAGATCGCCTACGGCCACATCACCCTGAAAGCGCCCGATCTCGTCTGATCTCGGAGGCTAAGCAGGGTCGGGCCTGGTTAGTACCTGGATGGGAGACCGCCTGGGAATACCAGGTGCCGTAGGCTTCTTTTTTTCTTGGAGTTCTGGACTTGCCCTGTTTTTTTCCTCGTTTCCCATCTTGGTGCCGCCAAAGTCAAGAGGGTTGAGCGTGCCGTAAGAGATCGCCTACGGCCACATCACCCTGAAAGCGCCCGATCTCGTCTGATCTCGGAGGCTTAGCAGGGTCGGGCCTGGTTAGTACCTGGATGGGAGACCGCCTGGGAATACCAGGTGCCGTAGGCTTCTTTTTTTCTTGGATTTCTGGACTTGCCCTGTTTTTTTTCCTCGTTTCCCATCTTGGCGCCGCCAAAGTCAAGAGGGTTGAGCGTGCCGTAAGAGATCGCCTACGGCCACATCACCCTGAAAGCGCCCGATCTCGTCTGATCTCGGAGGCTAAGCAGGGTCGGGCCTGGTTAGTACCTGGATGGGAGACCGCCTGGGAATACCAGGTGCCGTAGGCTTCTTTTTTTTGGGGGAGTTCTGGACTTGCCCTGTTTTTTTTCCTCGTTTCCCATCTTGGCGCCGCCAAGGTCAAGAGGGTTGAGCGTGCCGTTAGAGATCGCCTACGGCCACATCACCCTGAAAGCGCCCGATCTCGTCTGATCTCGGAGGCTAAGCAGGGTCGGGCCTGGTTAGTACCTGGATGGGAGACCGCCTGGGAATACCAGGTGCCGTAGGCTTCTTTTTTTGGGGGGCGTTCTGGACTTGCCCTGTTTTTTTTCCTCGTTTCCCATCTTGGCGCCGCCAAGGTCAAGAGGGTTGAGCGTGCCGTTAGAGATCGCCTACGGCCACATCACCCTGAAAGCGCCCGATCTCGTCTGATCTCGGAGGCTAAGCAGGGTCGGGCCTGGTTAGTACCTGGATGGGAGACCGCCTGGGAATACCAGGTGCCGTAGGCTTCTTTTTTTCTTGGATTTCTGGACTTGCCCTGTTTTTTTTCCTCGTTTCCCATCTTGGCGCCGCCAAAGTCAAGAGGGTTGAGCGTGCCGTAAGAGATCGCCTACGGCCACATCACCCTGAAAGCGCCCGATCTCGTCTGATCTCGGATGCTAAGCAGGGTCGGGCCTGGTTAGTACCTGGATGGGAGACCGCCTGGGAATACCAGGTGCCGTAGGCTTCTTTTTTTTGGGGGAGTTCTGGACTTGCCCTGTTTTTTTTCCTCGTTTCCCATCTTGGCGCCGCCAAGGTCAAGAGGGTTGAGCGTGCCGTTAGAGATCGCCTACGGCCACATCACCCTGAAAGCGCCCGATCTCGTCTGATCTCGGAGGCTAAGCAGGGTCGGGCCTGGTTAGTACCTGGATGGGAGACCGCCTGGGAATACCAGGTGCCGTAGGCTTCTTTTTTTGGGGGGCGTTCTGGACTTGCCCTGTTTTTTTTCCTCGTTTCCCATCTTGGCGCCGCCAAGGTCAAGAGGGTTGAGCGTGCCGTTAGAGATCGCCTACGGCCACATCACCCTGAAAGCGCCCGATCTCGTCTGATCTCGGAGGCTAAGCAGGGTCGGGCCTGGTTAGTACCTGGATGGGAGACCGCCTGGGAATACCAGGTGCCGTAGGCTTCTTTTTTTCTTGGATTTCTGGACTTGCCCTGTTTTTTTTCCTCGTTTCCCATCTTGGCGCCGCCAAAGTCAAGAGGGTTGAGCGTGCCGTAAGAGATCGCCTACGGCCACATCACCCTGAAAGCGCCCGATCTCGTCTGATCTCGGAGGCTAAGCAGGGTCGGGCCTGGTTAGTACCTGGATGGGAGACCGCCTGGGAATACCAGGTGCCGTAGGCTTCTTTTTTTCTTGGAGTTCTGGACTTGCCCTGTTTTTTTCCTCGTTTCCCATCTTGGTGCCGCCAAAGTCAAGAGGGTTGAGCGTGCCGTAAGAGATCGCCTACGGCCACATCACCCTGAAAGCGCCCGATCTCGTCTGATCTCGGAGGCTAAGCAGGGTCGGGCCTGGTTAGTACCTGGATGGGAGACCGCCTGGGAATACCAGGTGCCGTAGGCTTCTCTTTTTCTTGGAGTTCTGGACTTGCCCTGTTTTTTTCCTCGTTTCCCATCTTGGTGCCGCCAAAGTCAAGAGGGTTGAGCGTGCCGTAAGAGATCGCCTACGGCCACATCACCCTGAAAGCGCCCGATCTCGTCTGATCTCGGAGGCTAAGCAGGGTCGGGCCTGGTTAGTACCTGGATGGGAGACCGCCTGGGAATGCCAGGTGCCGTAGGCTTCTTTTTTTGGGGGGCGTTCTGGACTTGCCCTGTTTTTTTTCCTCGTTTCCCATCTTGGCGCCGCCAAGGTCAAGAGGGTTGAGCGTGCCGTTAGAGATCGCCTACGGCCACATCACCCTGAAAGCGCCCGATCTCGTCTGATCTCGGAGGCTAAGCAGGGTCGGGCCTGGTTAGTACCTGGATGGGAGACCGCCTGGGAATACCAGGTGCCGTAGGCTTCTTTTTTTTGGGGGAGTTCTGGACTTGCCCTGTTTTTTTTCCTCGTTTCCCATCTTGGCGCCGCCAAGGTCAAGAGGGTTGAGCGTGCCGTTAGAGATCGCCTACGGCCACATCACCCTGAAAGCGCCCGCTCTCGTCTGATCTCGGAGGCTAAGCAGGGTCGGGCCTGGTTAGTACCTGGATGGGAGACCGCCTGGGAATACCAGGTGCCGTAGGCTTCTTTTTTTGGGGGGCGTTCTGGACTTGCCCTGTTTTTTTTCCTCGTTTCCCATCTTGGCGCCGCCAAGGTCAAGAGGGTTGAGCGTGCCGTTAGAGATCGCCTACGGCCACATCACCCTGAAAGCGCCCGATCTCGTCTGATCTCGGAGGCTAAGCAGGGTCGGGCCTGGTTAGTACCTGGATGGGAGACCGCCTGGGAATACCAGGTGCCGTAGGCTTCTTTTTTTCTTGGATTTCTGGACTTGCCCTGTTTTTTTTCCTCGTTTCCCATCTTGGCGCCGCCAAAGTCAAGAGGGTTGAGCGTGCCGTAAGAGATCGCCTACGGCCACATCACCCTGAAAGCGCCCGATCTCGTCTGATCTCGGAGGCTAAGCAGGGTCGGGCCTGGTTAGTACCTGGATGGGAGACCGCCTGGGAATACCAGGTGCCGTAGGCTTCTTTTTTTCTTGGAGTTCTGGACTTGCCCTGTTTTTTTCCTCGTTTCCCATCTTGGTGCCGCCAAAGTCAAGAGGGTTGAGCGTGCCGTAAGAGATCGCCTACAGCCACATCACCCTGAAAGCGCCCGATCTCGTCTGATCTCGGAGGCTAAGCAGGGTCGGGCCTGGTTAGTACCTGGATGGGAGACCGCCTGGGAATACCAGGTGCCGTAGGCTTCTTTTTTTCTTGGATTTCTGGACTTGCCCTGTTTTTTTTCCTCGTTTCCCATCTTGGCGCCGCCAAAGTCAAGAGGGTTGAGCGTGCCGTAAGAGATCGCCTACGGCCACATCACCCTGAAAGCGCCCGATCTCGTCTGATCTCGGAGGCTAAGCAGGGTCGGGCCTGGTTAGTACCTGGATGGGAGACCGCCTGGGAATACCAGGTGCCGTAGGCTTCTTTTTTTTGGGGGAGTTCTGGACTTGCCCTGTTTTTTTTCCTCGTTTCCCATCTTGGCGCCGCCAAGGTCAAGAGGGTTGAGCGTGCCGTTAGAGATCGCCT
Source organism: Aquarana catesbeiana (assembly GCF_042186555.1). Classification (NCBI taxonomy): domain Eukaryota; kingdom Metazoa; phylum Chordata; class Amphibia; order Anura; family Ranidae; genus Aquarana; species Aquarana catesbeiana. The sequence goes on from NC_133336.1 coordinate 164,872,408, forward strand.
ACGGCCACATCACCCTGAAAGCGCCCGATCTCGTCTGATCTCGGAGGCTAAGCAGGGTCGGGCCTGGTTAGTACCTGGATGGGAGACCGCCTGGGAATACCAGGTGCCGTAGGCTTCTTTTTTTGGGGGGCGTTCTGGACTTGCCCTGTTTTTTTTCCTCGTTTCCCATCTTGGCGCCGCCAAGGTCAAGAGGGTTGAGCGTGCCGTTAGAGATCGCCTACGGCCACATCACCCTGAAAGCGCCCGATCTCGTCTGATCTCGGAGGCTAAGCAGGGTCGGGCCTGGTTAGTACCTGGATGGGAGACCGCCTGGGAATACCAGGTGCCGTAGGCTTCTTTTTTTCTTGGATTTCTGGACTTGCCCTGTTTTTTTTCCTCGTTTCCCATCTTGGCGCCGCCAAAGTCAAGAGGGTTGAGCGTGCCGTAAGAGATCGCCTACGGCCACATCACCCTGAAAGCGCCCGATCTCGTCTGATCTCGGAGGCTAAGCAGGGTCGGGCCTGGTTAGTACCTGGATGGGAGACCGCCTGGGAATACCAGGTGCCGTAGGCTTCTTTTTTTGGGGGGCGTTCTGGACTTGCCCTGTTTTTTTTCCTCGTTTCCCATCTTGGCGCCGCCAAGGTCAAGAGGGTTGAGCGTGCCGTTAGAGATCGCCTACGGCCACATCACCCTGAAAGCGCCCGATCTCGTCTGATCTCGGAGGCTAAGCAGGGTCGGGCCTGGTTAGTACCTGGATGGGAGACCGCCTGGGAATACCAGGTGCCGTAGGCTTCTTTTTTTCTTGGATTTCTGGACTTGCCCTGTTTTTTTTCCTCGTTTCCCATCTTGGCGCCGCCAAAGTCAAGAGGGTTGAGCGTGCCGTAAGAGATCGCCTACGGCCACATCACCCTGAAAGCGCCCGATCTCGTCTGATCTCGGAGGCTAAGCAGGGTCGGGCCTGGTTAGTACCTGGATGGGAGACCGCCTGGGAATACCAGGTGCCGTAGGCTTCTTTTTTTTGGGGGAGTTCTGGACTTGCCCTGTTTTTTTTCCTCGTTTCCCATCTTGGCGCCGCCAAGGTCAAGAGGGTTGAGCGTGCCGTAAGAGATCGCCTACGGCCACATCACCCTGAAAGCGCCCGATCTCGTCTGATCTCGGAGGCTAAGCAGGGTCGGGCCTGGTTAGTACCTGGATGGGAGACCGCCTGGGAATACCAGGTGCCGTAGGCTTCTTTTTTTCTTGGATTTCTGGACTTGCCCTGTTTTTTTTCCTCGTTTCCCATCTTGGCGCCGCCAAAGTCAAGAGGGTTGAGCGTGCCGTAAGAGATCGCCTACGGCCACATCACCCTGAAAGCGCCCGATCTCGTCTGATCTCGGAGGCTAAGCAGGGTCGGGCCTGGTTAGTACCTGGATGGGAGACCGCCTGGGAATACCAGGTGCCGTAGGCTTCTCTTTTTCTTGGAGTTCTGGACTTGCCCTGTTTTTTTCCTCGTTTCCCATCTTGGTGCCGCCAAAGTCAAGAGGGTTGAGCGTGCCGTAAGAGATCGCCTACGGCCACATCACCCTGAAAGCGCCCGATCTCGTCTGATCTCGGAGGCTAAGCAGGGTCGGGCCTGGTTAGTACCTGGATGGGAGACCGCCTGGGAATACCAGGTGCCGTAGGCTTCTTTTTTTGGGGGGCGTTCTGGACTTGCCCTGTTTTTTTTCCTCGTTTCCCATCTTGGCGCCGCCAAGGTCAAGAGGGTTGAGCGTGCCGTTAGAGATCGCCTACGGCCACATCACCCTGAAAGCGCCCGATCTCGTCTGATCTCGGAGGCTAAGCAGGGTCGGGCCTGGTTAGTACCTGGATGGGAGACCGCCTGGGAATACCAGGTGCCGTAGGCTTCTTTTTTTTGGGGGAGTTCTGGACTTGCCCTGTTTTTTTTCCTCGTTTCCCATCTTGGCGCCGCCAAGGTCAAGAGGGTTGAGCGTGCCGTTAGAGATCGCCTACGGCCACATCACCCTGAAAGCGCCCGATCTCGTCTGATCTCGGAGGCTAAGCAGGGTCGGGCCTGGTTAGTACCTGGATGGGAGACCGCCTGGGAATACCAGGTGCCGTAGGCTTCTTTTTTTGGGGGGCGTTCTGGACTTGCCCTGTTTTTTTTCCTCGTTTCCCATCTTGGCGCCGCCAAGGTCAAGAGGGTTGAGCGTGCCGTTAGAGATCGCCTACGGCCACATCACCCTGAAAGCGCCCGATCTCGTCTGATCTCGGAGGCTAAGCAGGGTCGGGCCTGGTTAGTACCTGGATGGGAGACCGCCTGGGAATACCAGGTGCCGTAGGCTTCTTTTTTTCTTGGATTTCTGGACTTGCCCTGTTTTTTTTCCTCGTTTCCCATCTTGGCGCCGCCAAAGTCAAGAGGGTTGAGCGTGCCGTAAGAGATCGCCTACGGCCACATCACCCTGAAAGCGCCCGATCTCGTCTGATCTCGGAGGCTAAGCAGGGTCGGGCCTGGTTAGTACCTGGATGGGAGACCGCCTGGGAATACCAGGTGCCGTAGGCTTCTTTTTTTCTTGGAGTTCTGGACTTGCCCTGTTTTTTTCCTCGTTTCCCATCTTGGTGCCGCCAAAGTCAAGAGGGTTGAGCGTGCCGTAAGAGATCGCCTACGGCCACATCACCCTGAAAGCGCCCGATCTCGTCTGATCTCGGAGGCTAAGCAGGGTCGGGCCTGGTTAGTACCTGGATGGGAGACCGCCTGGGAATACCAGGTGCCGTAGGCTTCTTTTTTTCTTGGATTTCTGGACTTGCCCTGTTTTTTTTCCTCGTTTCCCATCTTGGCGCCGCCAAAGTCAAGAGGGTTGAGCGTGCCGTAAGAGATCGCCTACGGCCACATCACCCTGAAAGCGCCCGATCTCGTCTGATCTCGGAGGCTAAGCAGGGTCGGGCCTGGTTAGTACCTGGATGGGAGACCGCCTGGGAATACCAGGTGCCGTAGGCTTCTTTTTTTTGGGGGAGTTCTGGACTTGCCCTGTTTTTTTTCCTCGTTTCCCATCTTGGCGCCGCCAAGGTCAAGAGGGTTGAGCGTGCCGTTAGAGATCGCCTACGGCCACATCACCCTGAAAGCGCCCGATCTCGTCTGATCTCGGAGGCTAAGCAGGGTCGGGCCTGGTTAGTACCTGGATGGGAGACCGCCTGGGAATACCAGGTGCCGTAGGCTTCTTTTTTTGGGGGGCGTTCTGGACTTGCCCTGTTTTTTTTCCTCGTTTCCCATCTTGGCGCCGCCAAGGTCAAGAGGGTTGAGCGTGCCGTTAGAGATCGCCTACGGCCACATCACCCTGAAAGCGCCCGATCTCGTCTGATCTCGGAGGCTAAGCAGGGTCGGGCCTGGTTAGTACCTGGATGGGAGACCGCCTGGGAATACCAGGTGCCGTAGGCTTCTTTTTTTCTTGGATTTCTGGACTTGCCCTGTTTTTTTTCCTCGTTTCCCATCTTGGCGCCGCCAAAGTCAAGAGGGTTGAGCGTGCCGTAAGAGATCGCCTACGGCCACATCACCCTGAAAGCGCCCGATCTCGTCTGATCTCGGAGGCTAAGCAGGGTCGGGCCTGGTTAGTACCTGGATGGGAGACCGCCTGGGAATACCAGGTGCCGTAGGCTTCTTTTTTTTGGGGGAGTTCTGGACTTGCCCTGTTTTTTTTCCTCGTTTCCCATCTTGGCGCCGCCAAGGTCAAGAGGGTTGAGCGTGCCGTTAGAGATCGCCTACGGCCACATCACCCTGAAAGCGCCCGATCTCGTCTGGTCTCGGAGGCTAAGCAGGGTCGGGCCTGGTTAGTACCTGGATGGGAGACCGCCTGGGAATACCAGGTGCCGTAGGCTTCTTTTTTTGGGGGGCGTTCTGGACTTGCCCTGTTTTTTTTCCTCGTTTCCCATCTTGGCGCCGCCAAGGTCAAGAGGGTTGAGCGTGCCGTTAGAGATCGCCTACGGCCACATCACCCTGAAAGCGCCCGATCTCGTCTGATCTCGGAGGCTAAGCAGGGTCGGGCCTGGTTAGTACCTGGATGGGAGACCGCCTGGGAATACCAGGTGCCGTAGGCTTCTTTTTTTCTTGGATTTCTGGACTTGCCCTGTATTTTTTCCTCGTTTCCCATCTTGGCGCCGCCAAAGTCAAGAGGGTTGAGCGTGCCGTAAGAGATCGCCTACGGCCACATCACCCTGAAAGCGCCCGATCTCGTCTGATCTCGGAGGCTAAGCAGGGTCGGGCCTGGTTAGTACCTGGATGGGAGACCGCCTGGGAATACCAGGTGCCGTAGGCTTCTTTTTTTCTTGGAGTTCTGGACTTGCCCTGTTTTTTTCCTCGTTTCCCATCTTGGTGCCGCCAAAGTCAAGAGGGTTGAGCGTGCCGTAAGAGATCGCCTACGGCCACATCACCCTGAAAGCGCCCGATCTCGTCTGATCTCGGAGGCTAAGCAGGGTCGGGCCTGGTTAGTACCTGGATGGGAGACCGCCTGGGAATACCAGGTGCCGTAGGCTTCTTTTTTTCTTGGATTTCTGGACTTGCCCTGTTTTTTTTCCTCGTTTCCCATCTTGGCGCCGCCAAAGTCAAGAGGGTTGAGCGTGCCGTAAGAGATCGCCTACGGCCACATCACCCTGAAAGCGCCCGATCTCGTCTGATCTCGGAGGCTAAGCAGGGTCGGGCCTGGTTAGTACCTGGATGGGAGACCGCCTGGGAATACCAGGTGCCGTAGGCTTCTTTTTTTTGGGGGAGTTCTGGACTTGCCCTGTTTTTTTTCCTCGTTTCCCATCTTGGCGCCGCCAAGGTCAAGAGGGTTGAGCGTGCCGTTAGAGATCGCCTACGGCCACATCACCCTGAAAGCGCCCGATCTCGTCTGATCTCGGAGGCTAAGCAGGGTCGGGCCTGGTTAGTACCTGGATGGGAGACCGCCTGGGAATACCAGGTGCCGTAGGCTTCTTTTTTTGGGGGGCGTTCTGGACTTGCCCTGTTTTTTTTCCTCGTTTCCCATCTTGGCGCCGCCAAGGTCAAGAGGGTTGAGCGTGCCGTTAGAGATCGCCTACGGCCACATCACCCTGAAAGCGCCCGATCTCGTCTGATCTCGGAGGCTAAGCAGGGTCGGGCCTGGTTAGTACCTGGATGGGAGACCGCCTGGGAATACCAGGTGCCGTAGGCTTCTTTTTTTCTTGGATTTCTGGACTTGCCCTGTTTTTTTTCCTCGTTTCCCATCTTGGCGCCGCCAAAGTCAAGAGGGTTGAGCGTGCCGTAAGAGATCGCCTACGGCCACATCACCCTGAAAGCGCCCGATCTCGTCTGATCTCGGAGGCTAAGCAGGGTCGGGCCTGGTTAGTACCTGGATGGGAGACCGCCTGGGAATACCAGGTGCCGTAGGCTTCTTTTTTTTGGGGGAGTTCTGGACTTGCCCTGTTTTTTTTCCTCGTTTCCCATCTTGGCGCCGCCAAGGTCAAGAGGGTTGAGCGTGCCGTTAGAGATCGCCTACGGCCACATCACCCTGAAAGTGCCCGATCTCGTCTGATCTCGGAGGCTAAGCAGGGTCGGGCCTGGTTAGTACCTGGATGGGAGACCGCCTGGGAATACCAGGTGCCGTAGGCTTCTTTTTTTGGGGGGCGTTCTGGACTTGCCCTGTTTTTTTTCCTCGTTTCCCATCTTGGCGCCGCCAAGGTCAAGAGGGTTGAGCGTGCCGTTAGAGATCGCCTACGGCCACATCACCCTGAAAGCGCCCGATCTCGTCTGATCTCGGAGGCTAAGCAGGGTCGGGCCTGGTTAGTACCTGGATGGGAGACCGCCTGGGAATACCAGGTGCCGTAGGCTTCTTTTTTTCTTGGATTTCTGGACTTGCCCTGTTTTTTTTCCTCGTTTCCCATCTTGGCGCCGCCAAAGTCAAGAGGGTTGAGCGTGCCGTAAGAGATCGCCTACGGCCACATCACCCTGAAAGCGCCCGATCTCGTCTGATCTCGGAGGCTAAGCAGGGTCGGGCCTGGTTAGTACCTGGATGGGAGACCGCCTGGGAATACCAGGTGCCGTAGGCTTCTTTTTTTCTTGGAGTTCTGGACTTGCCCTGTTTTTTTCCTCGTTTCCCATCTTGGTGCCGCCAAAGTCAAGAGGGTTGAGCGTGCCGTAAGAGATCGCCTACGGCCACATCACCCTGAAAGCGCCCGATCTCGTCTGATCTCGGAGGCTAAGCAGGGTCGGGCCTGGTTAGTACCTGGATGGGAGACCGCCTGGGAATACCAGGTGCCGTAGGCTTCTTTTTTTCTTGGATTTCTGGACTTGCCCTGTTTTTTTTCCTCGTTTCCCATCTTGGCGCCGCCAAAGTCAAGAGGGTTGAGCGTGCCGTAAGAGATCGCCTACGGCCACATCACCCTGAAAGCGCCCGATCTCGTCTGATCTCGGAGGCTAAGCAGGGTCGGGCCTGGTTAGTACCTGGATGGGAGACCGCCTGGGAATACCAGGTGCCGTAGGCTTCTTTTTTTTGGGGGAGTTCTGGACTTGCCCTGTTTTTTTTCCTCGTTTCCCATCTTGGCGCCGCCAAGGTCAAGAGGGTTGAGCGTGCCGTTAGAGATCGCCTACGGCCACATCACCCTGAAAGCGCCCGATCTCGTCTGATCTCGGAGGCTAAGCAGGGTCGGGCCTGGTTAGTACCTGGATGGGAGACCGCCTGGGAATACCAGGTGCCGTAGGCTTCTTTTTTTCTTGGATTTCTGGACTTGCCCTGTTTTTTTTCCTCGTTTCCCATCTTGGCGCCGCCAAAGTCAAGAGGGTTGAGCGTGCCGTAAGAGATCGCCTACGGCCACATCACCCTGAAAGCGCCCGATCTCGTCTGATCTCGGAGGCTAAGCAGGGTCGGGCCTGGTTAGTACCTGGATGGGAGACCGCCTGGGAATACCAGGTGCCGTAGGCTTCTTTTTTTTGGGGGAGTTCTGGACTTGCCCTGTTTTTTTTCCTCGTTTCCCATCTTGGCGCCGCCAAGGTCAAGAGGGTTGAGCGTGCCGTTAGAGATCGCCTACGGCCACATCACCCTGAAAGCGCCCGATCTCGTCTGATCTCGGAGGCTAAGCAGGGTCGGGCCTGGTTAGTACCTGGATGGGAGACCGCCTGGGAATACCAGGTGCCGTAGGCTTCTTTTTTTGGGGGGCGTTCTGGACTTGCCCTGTTTTTTTTCCTCGTTTCCCATCTTGGCGCCGCCAAGGTCAAGAGGGTTGAGCGTGCCGTTAGAGATCGCCTACGGCCACATCACCCTGAAAGCGCCCGATCTCGTCTGATCTCGGAGGCTAAGCAGGGTCGGGCCTGGTTAGTACCTGGATGGGAGACCGCCTGGGAATACCAGGTGCCGTAGGCTTCTTTTTTTCTTGGATTTCTGGACTTGCCCTGTTTTTTTTCCTCGTTTCCCATCTTGGCGCCGCCAAAGTCAAGAGGGTTGAGCGTGCCGTAAGAGATCGCCTACGGCCACATCACCCTGAAAGCGCCCGATCTCGTCTGATCTCGGAGGCTAAGCAGGGTCGGGCCTGGTTAGTACCTGGATGGGAGACCGCCTGGGAATACCAGGTGCCGTAGGCTTCTTTTTTTCTTGGAGTTCTGGACTTGCCCTGTTTTTTTCCTCGTTTCCCATCTTGGTGCCGCCAAAGTCAAGAGGGTTGAGCGTGCCGTAAGAGATCGCCTACGGCCACATCACGATGAAAGCGCCCGATCTCGTCTGATCTCGGAGGCTAAGCAGGGTCGGGCCTGGTTAGTACCTGGATGGGAGACCGCCTGGGAATACCAGGTGCCGTAGGCTTCTTTTTTTCTTGGATTTCTGGACTTGCCCTGTTTTTTTTCCTCGTTTCCCATCTTGGCGCCGCCAAAGTCAAGAGGGTTGAGCGTGCCGTAAGAGATCGCCTACGGCCACATCACCCTGAAAGCGCCCGATCTCGTCTGATCTCGGAGGCTAAGCAGGGTCGGGCCTGGTTAGTACCTGGATGGGAGACCGCCTGGGAATACCAGGTGCCGTAGGCTTCTTTTTTTTGGGGGAGTTCTGGACTTGCCCTGTTTTTTTTCCTCGTTTCCCATCTTGGCGCCGCCAAGGTCAAGAGGGTTGAGCGTGCCGTTAGAGATCGCCTACGGCCACATCACCCTGAAAGCGCCCGATCTCGTCTGATCTCGGAGGCTAAGCAGGGTCGGGCCTGGTTAGTACCTGGATGGGAGACCGCCTGGGAATACCAGGTGCCGTAGGCTTCTTTTTTTGGGGGGCGTTCTGGACTTGCCCTGTTTTTTTTCCTCGTTTCCCATCTTGGCGCCGCCAAGGTCAAGAGGGTTGAGCGTGCCGTTAGAGATCGCCTACGGCCACATCACCCTGAAAGCGCCCGATCTCGTCTGATCTCGGAGGCTAAGCAGGGTCGGGCCTGGTTAGTACCTGGATGGGAGACCGCCTGGGAATACCAGGTGCCGTAGGCTTCTTTTTTTCTTGGATTTCTGGACTTGCCCTGTTTTTTTTCCTCGTTTCCCATCTTGGCGCCGCCAAAGTCAAGAGGGTTGAGCGTGCCGTAAGAGATCGCCTACGGCCACATCACCCTGAAAGCGCCCGATCTCGTCTGATCTCGGAGGCTAAGCAGGGTCGGGCCTGGTTAGTACCTGGATGGGAGACCGCCTGGGAATACCAGGTGCCGTAGGCTTCTTTTTTTTGGGGGAGTTCTGGACTTGCCCTGTTTTTTTTCCTCGTTTCCCATCTTGGCGCCGCCAAGGTCAAGAGGGTTGAGCGTGCCGTTAGAGATCGCCTACGGCCACATCACCCTGAAAGCGCCCGATCTCGTCTGATCTCGGAGGCTAAGCAGGGTCGGGCCTGGTTAGTACCTGGATGGGAGACCGCCTGGGAATACCAGGTGCCGTAGGCTTCTTTTTTTGGGGGGCGTTCTGGACTTGCCCTGTTTTTTTTCCTCGTTTCCCATCTTGGCGCCGCCAAGGTCAAGAGGGTTGAGCGTGCCGTTAGAGATCGCCTACGGCCACATCACCCTGAAAGCGCCCGATCTCGTCTGATCTCGGAGGCTAAGCAGGGTCGGGCCTGGTTAGTACCTGGATGGGAGACCGCCTGGGAATACCAGGTGCCGTAGGCTTCTTTTTTTCTTGGATTTCTGGACTTGCCCTGTTTTTTTTCCTCGTTTCCCATCTTGGCGCCGCCAAAGTCAAGAGGGTTGAGCGTGCCGTAAGAGATCGCCTACGGCCACATCACCCTGAAAGCGCCCGATCTCGTCTGATCTCGGAGGCTAAGCAGGGTCGGGCCTGGTTAGTACCTGGATGGGAGACCGCCTGGGAATACCAGGTGCCGTAGGCTTCTTTTTTTCTTGGAGTTCTAGACTTGCCCTGTTTTTTTCCTCGTTTCCCATCTTGGTGCCGCCAAAGTCAAGAGGGTTGAGCGTGCCGTAAGAGATCGCCTACGGCCACATCACCCTGAAAGCACCCGATCTCGTCTGATCTCGGAGGCTAAGCAGGGTCGGGCCTGGTTAGTACCTGGATGGGAGACCGCCTGGGAATACCAGGTGCCGTAGGCTTCTTTTTTTCTTGGATTTCTGGACTTGCCCTGTTTTTTTTCCTCGTTTCCCATCTTGGCGCCGCCAAAGTCAAGAGGGTTGAGCGTGCCGTAAGAGATCGCCTACGGCCACATCACCCTGAAAGCGCCCGATCTCGTCTGATCTCGGAGGCTAAGCAGGGTCGGGCCTGGTTAGTACCTGGATGGGAGACCGCCTGGGAATACCAGGTGCCGTAGGCTTCTTTTTTTTGGGGGAGTTCTGGACTTGCCCTGTTTTTTTTCCTCGTTTCCCATCTTGGCGCCGCCAAGGTCAAGAGGGTTGAGCGTGCCGTTAGAGATCGCCTACGGCCACATCACCCTGAAAGCGCCAGATCTCGTCTGATCTCGGAGGCTAAGCAGGGTCGGGCCTGGTTAGTACCTGGATGGGAGACCGCCTGGGAATACCAGGTGCCGTAGGCTTCTTTTTTTGGGGGGCGTTCTGGACTTGCCCTGTTTTTTTTCCTCGTTTCCCATCTTGGCGCCGCCAAGGTCAAGAGGGTTGAGCGTGCCGTTAGAGATCGCCTACGGCCACATCACCCTGAAAGCGCCCGATCTCGTCTGATCTCGGAGGCTAAGCAGGGTCGGGCCTGGTTAGTACCTGGATGGGAGACCGCCTGGGAATACCAGGTGCCGTAGGCTTCTTTTTTTTGGGGGAGTTCTGGACTTGCCCTGTTTTTTTTCCTCGTTTCCCATCTTGGCGCCGCCAAGGTCAAGAGGGTTGAGCGTGCCGTTAGAGATTGCCTACGGCCACATCACCCTGAAAGCGCCCGATCTCGTCTGATCTTGGAGGCTAAGCAGGGTCGGGCCTGGTTAGTACCTGGATGGGAGACCGCCTGGGAATACCAGGTGCCGTAGGCTTCTTTTTTTGGGGGGCGTTCAGGACTTGCCCTGTTTTTTTTCCTCGTTTCCCATCTTGGCGCCGCCAAGGTCAAGAGGGTTGAGCGTGCCGTTAGAGATCGCCTACGGCCACATCACCCTGAAAGCGCCCGATCTCGTCTGATCTCGGAGGCTAAGCAGGGTCGGGCCTGGTTAGTACCTGGATGGGAGACCGCCTGGGAATACCAGGTGCCGTAGGCTTCTTTTTTTCTTGGATTTCTGGACTTGCCCTGTTTTTTTTCCTCGTTTCCCATCTTGGCGCCGCCAAAGTCAAGAGGGTTGAGCGTGCCGTAAGAGATCGCCTACGGCCACATCACCCTGAAAGCGCCCGATCTCGTCTGATCTCGGAGGCTAAGCAGGGTCGGGCCTGGTTAGTACCTGGATGGGAGACCGCCTGGGAATACCAGGTGCCGTAGGCTTCTTTTTTTCTTGGAGTTCTGGACTTGCCCTGTTTTTTTCCTCGTTTCCCATCTTGGTGCCGCCAAAGTCAAGAGGGTTGAGCGTGCCGTAAGAGATCGCCTACGGCCACATCACCCTGAAAGCGCCCGATCTTGTCTGATCTCGGAGGCTAAGCAGGGTCGGGCCTGGTTAGTACCTGGATGGGAGACCGCCTGGGAATACCAGGTGCCGTAGGCTTCTTTTTTTCTTGGATTTCTGGACTTGCCCTGTTTTTTTTCCTCGTTTCCCATCTTGGCGCCGCCAAAGTCAAGAGGGTTGAGCGTGCCATAAGAGATCGCCTACGGCCACATCACCCTGAAAGCGCCCGATCTCGTCTGATCTCGGAGGCTAAGCAGGGTCGGGCCTGGTTAGTACCTGGATGGGAGACCGCCTGGGAATACCAGGTGCCGTAGGCTTCTTTTTTTTGGGGGAGTTCTGGACTTGCCCTGTTTTTTTTCCTCGTTTCCCATCTTGGCGCCGCCAAGGTCAAGAGGGTTGAGCGTGCCGTTAGAGATCGCCTACGGCCACATCACCCTGAAAGCGCCCGATCTCGTCTGATCTCGGAGGCTAAGCAGGGTCGGGCCTGGTTAGTACCTGGATGGGAGACCGCCTGGGAATACCAGGTGCCGTAGGCTTCTTTTTTTGGGGGGCGTTCTGGACTTGCCCTGTTTTTTTTCCTCGTTTCCCATCTTGGCGCCGCCAAGGTCAAGAGGGTTGAGCGTGCCGTTAGAGATCGCCTACGGCCACATCACCCTGAAAGCGCCCGATCTCGTCTGATCTCGGAGGCTAAGCAGGGTCGGGCCTGGTTAGTACCTGGATGGGAGACCGCCTGGGAATACCAGGTGCCGTAGGCTTCTTTTTTTCTTGGATTTCTGGACTTGCCCTGTTTTTTTTCCTCGTTTCCCATCTTGGCGCCGCCAAAGTCAAGAGGGTTGAGCGTGCCGTAAGAGATCGCCTACGGCCACATCACCCTGAAAGCGCCCGATCTCGTCTGATCTCGGAGGCTAAGCAGGGTCGGGCCTGGTTAGTACCTGGATGGGAGACCGCCTGGGAATACCAGGTGCCGTAGGCTTCTTTTTTTCTTGGAGTTCTGGACTTGCCCTGTTTTTTTCCTCGTTTCCCATCTTGGTGCCGCCAAAGTCAAGAGGGTTGAGCGTGCCGTAAGAGATCGCCTACGGCCACATCACCCTGAAAGCGCCCGATCTCGTCTGATCTCGGAGGCTAAGCAGGGTCGGGCCTGGTTAGTACCTGGATGGGAGACCGCCTGGGAATACCAGGTGCCGTAGGCTTCTTTTTTTCTTGGATTTCTGGACTTGCCCTGTTTTTTTTCCTCGTTTCCCATCTTGGCGCCGCCAAAGTCAAGAGGGTTGAGCGTGCCGTAAGAGATCGCCTACGGCCACATCACCCTGAAAGCGCCCGATCTCGTCTGATCTCGGAGGCTAAGCAGGGTCGGGCCTGGTTAGTACCTGGATGGGAGACCGCCTGGGAATACCAGGTGCCGTAGGCTTCTCTTTTTCTTGGAGTTCTGGACTTGCCCTGTTTTTTTCCTCGTTTCCCATCTTGGTGCCGCCAAAGTCAAGAGGGTTGAGCGTGCCATAAGAGATCGCCTACGGCCACATCACCCTGAAAGCGCCCGATCTCGTCTGATCTCGGAGGCTAAGCAGGGTCGGGCCTGGTTAGTACCTGGATGGGAGACCGCCTGGGAATACCAGGTGCCGTAGGCTTCTTTTTTTGGGGGGCGTTCTGGACTTGCCCTGTTTTTTTTCCTCGTTTCCCATCTTGGCGCCGCCAAGGTCAAGAGGGTTGAGCGTGCCGTTAGAGATCGCCTACGGCCACATCACCCTGAAAGCGCCCGATCTCGTCTGATCTCGGAGGCTAAGCAGGGTCGGGCCTGGTTAGTACCTGGATGGGAGACCGCCTGGGAATACCAGGTGCCGTAGGCTTCTTTTTTTTGGGGGAGTTCTGGACTTGCCCTGTTTTTTTTCCTCGTTTCCCATCTTGGCGCCGCCAAGGTCAAGAGGGTTGAGCGTGCCGTTAGAGATCGCCTACGGCCACATCACCCTGAAAGCGCCCGATCTCGTCTGATCTCGGAGGCTAAGCAGGGTCGGGCCTGGTTAGTACCTGGATGGGAGACCGCCTGGGAATACCAGGTGCCGTAGGCTTCTTTTTTTGGGGGGCGTTCTGGACTTGCCCTGTTTTTTTTCCTCGTTTCCCATCTTGGCGCCGCCAAGGTCAAGAGGGTTGAGCGTGCCGTTAGAGATCGCCTACGGCCACATCACCCTGAAAGCGCCCGATCTCGTCTGATCTCGGAGGCTAAGCAGGGTCGGGCCTGGTTAGTACCTGGATGGGAGACCGCCTGGGAATACCAGGTGCCGTAGGCTTCTTTTTTTCTTGGATTTCTGGACTTGCCCTGTTTTTTTTCCTCGTTTCCCATCTTGGCGCCGCCAAAGTCAAGAGGGTTGAGCGTGCCGTAAGAGATCGCCTACGGCCACATCACCCTGAACGCGCCCGATCTCGTCTGATCTCGGAGGCTAAGCAGGGTCGGGCCTGGTTAGTACCTGGATGGGAGACCGCCTGGGAATACCAGGTGCCGTAGGCTTCTTTTTTTCTTGGAGTTCTGGACTTGCCCTGTTTTTTTCCTCGTTTCCCATCTTGGTGCCGCCAAAGTCAAGAGGGTTGAGCGTGCCGTAAGAGATCGCCTACGGCCACATCACCCTGAAAGCGCCCGATCTCGTCTGATCTCGGAGGCTAAGCAGGGTCGGGCCTGGTTAGTACCTGGATGGGAGACCGCCTGGGAATACCAGGTGCCGTAGGCTTCTTTTTTTCTTGGATTTCTGGACTTGCCCTGTTTTTTTTCCTCGTTTCCCATCTTGGCGCCGCCAAAGTCAAGAGGGTTGAGCGTGCCGTAAGAGATCGCCTACGGCCACATCACCCTGAAAGCGCCCGATCTCGTCTGATCTCGGAGGCTAAGCAGGGTCGGGCCTGGTTAGTACCTGGATGGGAGACCGCCTGGGAATACCAGGTGCCGTAGGCTTCTCTTTTTCTTGGAGTTCTGGACTTGCCCTGTTTTTTTCCTCGTTTCCCATCTTGGTGCCGCCAAAGTCAAGAGGGTTGAGCGTGCCGTAAGAGATCGCCTACGGCCACATCACCCTGAAAGCGCCCGATCTCGTCTGATCTCGGAGGCTAAGCAGGGTCGGGCCTGGTTAGTACCTGGATGGGAGACCGCCTGGGAATACCAGGTGCCGTAGGCTTCTTTTTTTGGGGGGCGTTCTGGACTTGCCCTGTTTTTTTCCTCGTTTCCCATCTTGGTGCCGCCAAAGTCAAGAGGGTTGAGCGTGCCGTAAGAGATCGCCTACGGCCACATCACCCTGAAAGCGCCCGATCTCGTCTGATCTCGGAGGCTAAGCAGGGTCGGGCCTGGTTAGTACCTGGATGGGAGACCGCCTGGGAATACCAGGTGCCGTAGGCTTCTTTTTTTGGGGGGCGTTCTGGACTTGCCCTGTTTTTTTTCCTCGTTTCCCATCTTGGCGCCGCCAAGGTCAAGAGGGTTGAGCGTGCCGTTAGAGATCGCCTACGGCCACATCACCCTGAAAGCGCCCGATCTCGTCTGATCTCGGAGGCTAAGCAGGGTCGGGCCTGGTTAGTACCTGGATGGGAGACCGCCTGGGAATACCAGGTGCCGTAGGCTTCTTTTTTTTGGGGGAGTTCTGGACTTGCCCTGTTTTTTTTCCTCGTTTCCCATCTTGGCGCCGCCAAGGTCAAGAGGGTTGAGCGTGCCGTTAGAGATCGCCTACGGCCACATCACCCTGAAAGCGCCCGATCTCGTCTGATCTCGGAGGCTAAGCAGGGTCGGGCCTGGTTAGTACCTGGATGGGAGACCGCCTGGGAATACCAGGTGCCGTAGGCTTCTTTTTTTGGGGGGCGTTCTGGACTTGCCCTGTTTTTTTTCCTCGTTTCCCATCTTGGCGCCGCCAAGGTCAAGAGGGTTGAGCGTGCCGTTAGAGATCGCCTACGGCCACATCACCCTGAAAGCGCCCGATCTCGTCTGATCTCGGAGGCTAAGCAGGGTCGGGCCTGGTTAGTACCTGGATGGGAGACCGCCTGGGAATACCAGGTGCCGTAGGCTTCTTTTTTTCTTGGATTTCTGGACTTGCCCTGTTTTTTTTCCTCGTTTCCCATCTTGGCGCCGCCAAAGTCAAGAGGGTTGAGCGTGCCGTAAGAGATCGCCTACGGCCACATCACCCTGAAAGCGCCCGATCTCGTCTGATCTCGGAGGCTAAGCAGGGTCGGGCCTGGTTAGTACCTGGATGGGAGACCGCCTGGGAATACCAGGTGCCGTAGGCTTCTTTTTTTCTTGGAGTTCTGGACTTGCCCTGTTTTTTTCCTCGTTTCCCATCTTGGTGCCGCCAAAGTCAAGAGGGTTGAGCGTGCCGTAAGAGATCGCCTACGGCCACATCACCCTGAAAGCGCCCGATCTCGTCTGATCTCGGAGGCTAAGCAGGGTCGGGCCTGGTTAGTACCTGGATGGGAGACCGCCTGGGAATACCAGGTGCCGTAGGCTTCTTTTTTTCTTGGATTTCTGGACTTGCCCTGTTTTTTTTCCTCGTTTCCCATCTTGGCGCCGCCAAAGTCAAGAGGGTTGAGCGTGCCGTAAGAGATCGCCTACGGCCACATCACCCTGAAAGCGCCCGATCTCGTCTGATCTCGGAAGCTAAGCAGGGTCGGGCCTGGTTAGTACCTGGATGGGAGACCGCCTGGGAATACCAGGTGCCGTAGGCTTCTTTTTTTTGGGGGAGTTCTGGACTTGCCCTGTTTTTTTTCCTCGTTTCCCATCTTGGCGCCGCCAAGGTCAAGAGGGTTGAGCGTGCCGTTAGAGATCGCCTACGGCCACATCACCCTGAAAGCGCCCGATCTCGTCTGATCTCGGAGGCTAAGCAGGGTCGGGCCTGGTTAGTACCTGGATGGGAGACCGCCTGGGAATACCAGGTGCCGTAGGCTTCTTTTTTTGGGGGGCGTTCTGGACTTGCCCTGTTTTTTTTCCTCGTTTCCCATCTTGGCGCCGCCAAGGTCAAGAGGGTTGAGCGTGCCGTTAGAGATCGCCTACGGCCACATCACCCTGAAAGCGCCCGATCTCGTCTGATCTCGGAGGCTAAGCAGGGTCGGGCCTGGTTAGTACCTGGATGGGAGACCGCCTGGGAATACCAGGTGCCGTAGGCTTCTTTTTTTCTTGGATTTCTGGACTTGCCCTGTTTTTTTTCCTCGTTTCCCATCTTGGCGCCGCCAAAGTCAAGAGGGTTGAGCGTGCCGTAAGAGATCGCCTACGGCCACATCACCCTGAAAGCGCCCGATCTCGTCTGATCTCGGAGGCTAAGCAGGGTCGGGCCTGGTTAGTACCTGGATGGGAGACCGCCTGGGAATACCAGGTGCCGTAGGCTTCTTTTTTTTGGGGGAGTTCTGGACTTGCCCTGTTTTTTTTCCTCGTTTCCCATCTTGGCGCCGCCAAGGTCAAGAGGGTTGAGCGTGCCGTTAGAGATCGCCTACGGCCACATCACCCTGAAAGCGCCCGATCTCGTCTGATCTCGGAGGCTAAGCAGGGTCGGGCCTGGTTAGTACCTGGATGGGAGACCGCCTGGGAATACCAGGTGCCGTAGGCTTCTTTTTTTGGGGGCGTTCTGGACTTGCCCTGTTTTTTTTCCTCGTTTCCCATCTTGGCGCCGCCAAGGTCAAGAGGGTTGAGCGTGCCGTTAGAGATCGCCTACGGCCACATCACCCTGAAAGCGCCCGATCTCGTCTGATCTCGGAGGCTAAGCAGGGTCGGGCCTGGTTAGTACCTGGATGGGAGACCGCCTGGGAATACCAGGTGCCGTAGGCTTCTTTTTTTCTTGGATTTCTGGACTTGCCCTGTTTTTTTTCCTCGTTTCCCATCTTGGCGCCGCCAAAGTCAAGAGGGTTGAGCGTGCCGTAAGAGATCGCCTACGGCCACATCACCCTGAAAGCGCCCGATCTCGTCTGATCTCGGAGGCTAAGCAGGGTCGGGCCTGGTTAGTACCTGGATGGGAGACCGCCTGGGAATACCAGGTGCCGTAGGCTTCTTTTTTTCTTGGAGTTCTGGACTTGCCCTGTTTTTTTCCTCGTTTCCCATCTTGGTGCCGCCAAAGTCAAGAGGGTTGAGCGTGCCGTAAGAGATCGCCTACGGCCACATCACCCTGAAAGCGCCCGATCTCGTCTGATCTCGGAGGCTAAGCAGGGTCGGGCCTGGTTAGTACCTGGATGGGAGACCGCCTGGGAATACCAGGTGCCGTAGGCTTCTTTTTTTCTTGGATTTCTGGACTTGCCCTGTTTTTTTTCCTCGTTTCCCATCTTGGCGCCGCCAAAGTCAAGAGGGTTGAGCGTGCCGTAAGAGATCGCCTACGGCCACATCACCCTGAAAGCGCCCGATCTCGTCTGATCTCGGAGGCTAAGCAGGGTCGGGCCTGGTTAGTACCTGGATGGGAGACCGCCTGGGAATACCAGGTGCCGTAGGCTTCTCTTTTTCTTGGAGTTCTGGACTTGCCCTGTTTTTTTCCTCGTTTCCCATCTTGGTGCCGCCAAAGTCAAGAGGGTTGAGCGTGCCGTAAGAGATCGTCTACGGCCACATCACCCTGAAAGCGCCCGATCTCGTCTGATCTCGGAGGCTAAGCAGGGTCGGGCCTGGTTAGTACCTGGATGGGAGACCGCCTGGGAATACCAGGTGCCGTAGGCTTCTTTTTTTGGGGGGCGTTCTGGACTTGCCCTGTTTTTTTTCCTCGTTTCCCATCTTGGCGCCGCCAAGGTCAAGAGGGTTGAGCGTGCCGTTAGAGATCGCCTACGGCCACATCACCCTGAAAGCGCCCGATCTCGTCTGATCTCGGAGGCTAAGCAGGGTCGGGCCTGGTTAGTACCTGGATGGGAGACCGCCTGGGAATACCAGGTGCCGTAGGCTTCTTTTTTTTGGGGGAGTTCTGGACTTGCCCTGTTTTTTTTCCTCGTTTCCCATCTTGGCGCCGCCAAGGTCAAGAGGGTTGAGCGTGCCGTTAGAGATTGCCTACGGCCACATCACCCTGAAAGCGCCCGATCTCGTCTGATCTCGGAGGCTAAGCAGGGTCGGGCCTGGTTAGTACCTGGATGGGAGACCGCCTGGGAATACCAGGTGCCGTAGGCTTCTTTTTTTGGGGGGCGTTCTGGACTTGCCCTGTTTTTTTTCCTCGTTTCCCATCTTGGCGCCGCCAAGGTCAAGAGGGTTGAGCGTGCCGTTAGAGATCGCCTACGGCCACATCACCCTGAAAGCGCCCGATCTCGTCTGATCTCGGAGGCTAAGCAGGGTCGGGCCTGGTTAGTACCTGGATGGGAGACCGCCTGGGAATACCAGGTGCCGTAGGCTTCTTTTTTTCTTGGATTTCTGGACTTGCCCTGTTTTTTTTCCTCGTTTCCCATCTTGGCGCCGCCAAAGTCAAGAGGGTTGAGCGTGCCGTAAGAGATCGCCTACGGCCACATCACCCTGAAAGCGCCCGATCTCGTCTGATCTCGGAGGCTAAGCAGGGTCGGGCCTGGTTAGTACCTGGATGGGAGACCGCCTGGGAATACCAGGTGCCGTAGGCTTCTTTTTTTCTTGGAGTTCTGGACTTGCCCTGTTTTTTTCCTCGTTTCCCATCTTGGTGCCGCCAAAGTCAAGAGGGTTGAGCGTGCCGTAAGAGATCGCCTACGGCCACATCACCCTGAAAGCGCCCGATCTCGTCTGATCTCGGAGGCTAAGCAGGGTCGGGCCTGGTTAGTACCTGGATGGGAGACCGCCTGGGAATACCAGGTGCCGTAGGCTTCTTTTTTTCTTGGATTTCTGGACTTGCCCTGTTTTTTTTCCTCGTTTCCCATCTTGGCGCCGCCAAAGTCAAGAGGGTTGAGCGTGCCATAAGAGATCGCCTACGGCCACATCACCCTGAAAGCGCCCGATCTCGTCTGATCTCGGAGGCTAAGCAGGGTCGGGCCTGGTTAGTACCTGGATGGGAGACCGCCTGGGAATACCAGGTGCCGTAGGCTTCTTTTTTTTGGGGGAGTTCTGGACTTGCCCTGTTTTTTTTCCTCGTTTCCCATCTTGGCGCCGCCAAGGTCAAGAGGGTTGAGCGTGCCGTTAGAGATCGCCTACGGCCACATCACCCTGAAAGCGCCCGATCTCGTCTGATCTCGGAGGCTAAGCAGGGTCGGGCCTGGTTAGTACCTGGATGGGAGACCGCCTGGGAATACCAGGTGCCGTAGGCTTCTTTTTTTGGGGGGCGTTCTGGACTTGCCCTGTTTTTTTTCCTCGTTTCCCATCTTGGCGCCGCCAAGGTCAAGAGGGTTGAGCGTGCCGTTAGAGATCGCCTACGGCCACATCACCCTGAAAGCGCCCGATCTCGTCTGATCTCGGAGGCTAAGCAGGGTCGGGCCTGGTTAGTACCTGGATGGGAGACCGCCTGGGAATACCAGGTGCCGTAGGCTTCTTTTTTTCTTGGATTTCTGGACTTGCCCTGTTTTTTTTCCTCGTTTCCCATCTTGGCGCCGCCAAAGTCAAGAGGGTTGAGCGTGCCGTAAGAGATCGCCTACGGCCACATCACCCTGAAAGCGCCCGATCTCGTCTGATCTCGGAGGCTAAGCAGGGTCGGGCCTGGTTAGTACCTGGATGGGAGACCTCCTGGGAATACCAGGTGCCGTAGGCTTCTTTTTTTCTTGGAGTTCTGGACTTGCCCTGTTTTTTTCCTCGTTTCCCATCTTGGTGCCGCCAAAGTCAAGAGGGTTGAGCGTGCCGTAAGAGATCGCCTACGGCCACATCACCCTGAAAGCGCCCGATCTCGTCTGATCTCGGAGGCTAAGCAGGGTCGGGCCTGGTTAGTACCTGGATGGGAGACCGCCTGGGAATACCAGGTGCCGTAGGCTTCTTTTTTTCTTGGATTTCTGGACTTGCCCTGTTTTTTTTCCTCGTTTCCCATCTTGGCGCCGCCAAAGTCAAGAGGGTTGAGCGTGCCGTAAGAGATCGCCTACGGCCACATCACCCTGAAAGCGCCCGATCTCGTCTGATCTCGGAGGCTAAGCAGGGTCGGGCCTGGTTAGTACCTGGATGGGAGACCGCCTGGGAATACCAGGTGCCGTAGGCTTCTCTTTTTCTTGGAGTTCTGGACTTGCCCTGTTTTTTTCCTCGTTTCCCATCTTGGTGCCGCCAAAGTCAAGAGGGTTGAGCGTGCCATAAGAGATCGCCTACGGCCACATCACCCTGAAAGCGCCCGATCTCGTCTGATCTCGGAGGCTAAGCAGGGTCGGGCCTGGTTAGTACCTGGATGGGAGACCGCCTGGGAATACCAGGTGCCGTAGGCTTCTTTTTTTGGGGGGCGTTCTGGACTTGCCCTGTTTTTTTTCCTCGTTTCCCATCTTGGCGCCGCCAAGGTCAAGAGGGTTGAGCGTGCCGTTAGAGATCGCCTACGGCCACATCACCCTGAAAGCGCCCGATCTCGTCTGATCTCGGAGGCTAAGCAGGGTCGGGCCTGGTTAGTACCTGGATGGGAGACCGCCTGGGAATACCAGGTGCCGTAGGCTTCTTTTTTTTGGGGGAGTTCTGGACTTGCCCTGTTTTTTTTCCTCGTTTCCCATCTTGGCGCCGCCAAGGTCAAGAGGGTTGAGCGTGCCGTTAGAGATCGCCTACGGCCACATCACCCTGAAAGCGCCCGATCTCGTCTGATCTCGGAGGCTAAGCAGGGTCGGGCCTGGTTAGTACCTGGATGGGAGACCGC
The DNA here is from genome assembly GCF_042186555.1 of Aquarana catesbeiana. Classification (NCBI taxonomy): domain Eukaryota; kingdom Metazoa; phylum Chordata; class Amphibia; order Anura; family Ranidae; genus Aquarana; species Aquarana catesbeiana. The sequence goes on from NC_133336.1 coordinate 164,893,016, forward strand.
CTGGGAATACCAGGTGCCGTAGGCTTCTTTTTTTGGGGGGCGTTCTGGACTTGCCCTGTTTTTTTTCCTCGTTTCCCATCTTGGCGCCGCCAAGGTCAAGAGGGTTGAGCGTGCCGTTAGAGATCGCCTACGGCCACATCACCCTGAAAGCGCCCGATCTCGTCTGATCTCGGAGGCTAAGCAGGGTCGGGCCTGGTTAGTACCTGGATGGGAGACCGCCTGGGAATACCAGGTGCCGTAGGCTTCTTTTTTTCTTGGATTTCTGGACTTGCCCTGTTTTTTTTCCTCGTTTCCCATCTTGGCGCCGCCAAAGTCAAGAGGGTTGAGCGTGCCGTAAGAGATCGCCTACGGCCACATCACCCTGAACGCGCCCGATCTCGTCTGATCTCGGAGGCTAAGCAGGGTCGGGCCTGGTTAGTACCTGGATGGGAGACCGCCTGGGAATACCAGGTGCCGTAGGCTTCTTTTTTTCTTGGAGTTCTGGACTTGCCCTGTTTTTTTCCTCGTTTCCCATCTTGGTGCCGCCAAAGTCAAGAGGGTTGAGCGTGCCGTAAGAGATCGCCTACGGCCACATCACCCTGAAAGCGCCCGATCTCGTCTGATCTCGGAGGCTAAGCAGGGTCGGGCCTGGTTAGTACCTGGATGGGAGACCGCCTGGGAATACCAGGTGCCGTAGGCTTCTTTTTTTCTTGGATTTCTGGACTTGCCCTGTTTTTTTTCCTCGTTTCCCATCTTGGCGCCGCCAAAGTCAAGAGGGTTGAGCGTGCCGTAAGAGATCGCCTACGGCCACATCACCCTGAAAGCGCCCGATCTCGTCTGATCTCGGAGGCTAAGCAGGGTCGGGCCTGGTTAGTACCTGGATGGGAGACCGCCTGGGAATACCAGGTGCCGTAGGCTTCTCTTTTTCTTGGAGTTCTGGACTTGCCCTGTTTTTTTCCTCGTTTCCCATCTTGGTGCCGCCAAAGTCAAGAGGGTTGAGCGTGCCGTAAGAGATCGCCTACGGCCACATCACCCTGAAAGCGCCCGATCTCGTCTGATCTCGGAGGCTAAGCAGGGTCGGGCCTGGTTAGTACCTGGATGGGAGACCGCCTGGGAATACCAGGTGCCGTAGGCTTCTTTTTTTGGGGGGCGTTCTGGACTTGCCCTGTTTTTTTCCTCGTTTCCCATCTTGGTGCCGCCAAAGTCAAGAGGGTTGAGCGTGCCGTAAGAGATCGCCTACGGCCACATCACCCTGAAAGCGCCCGATCTCGTCTGATCTCGGAGGCTAAGCAGGGTCGGGCCTGGTTAGTACCTGGATGGGAGACCGCCTGGGAATACCAGGTGCCGTAGGCTTCTTTTTTTGGGGGGCGTTCTGGACTTGCCCTGTTTTTTTTCCTCGTTTCCCATCTTGGCGCCGCCAAGGTCAAGAGGGTTGAGCGTGCCGTTAGAGATCGCCTACGGCCACATCACCCTGAAAGCGCCCGATCTCGTCTGATCTCGGAGGCTAAGCAGGGTCGGGCCTGGTTAGTACCTGGATGGGAGACCGCCTGGGAATACCAGGTGCCGTAGGCTTCTTTTTTTTGGGGGAGTTCTGGACTTGCCCTGTTTTTTTTCCTCGTTTCCCATCTTGGCGCCGCCAAGGTCAAGAGGGTTGAGCGTGCCGTTAGAGATCGCCTACGGCCACATCACCCTGAAAGCGCCCGATCTCGTCTGATCTCGGAGGCTAAGCAGGGTCGGGCCTGGTTAGTACCTGGATGGGAGACCGCCTGGGAATACCAGGTGCCGTAGGCTTCTTTTTTTGGGGGGCGTTCTGGACTTGCCCTGTTTTTTTTCCTCGTTTCCCATCTTGGCGCCGCCAAAGTCAAGAGGGTTGAGCGTGCCGTAAGAGATCGCCTACGGCCACATCACCCTGAAAGCGCCCGATCTCGTCTGATCTCGGAGGCTAAGCAGGGTCGGGCCTGGTTAGTACCTGGATGGGAGACCGCCTGGGAATACCAGGTGCCGTAGGCTTCTTTTTTTTGGGGGAGTTCTGGACTTGCCCTGTTTTTTTTCCTCGTTTCCCATCTTGGCGCCGCCAAGGTCAAGAGGGTTGAGCGTGCCGTTAGAGATCGCCTACGGCCACATCACCCTGAAAGCGCCCGATCTCGTCTGATCTCGGAGGCTAAGCAGGGTCGGGCCTGGTTAGTACCTGGATGGGAGACCGCCTGGGAATACCAGGTGCCGTAGGCTTCTTTTTTTGGGGGGCGTTCTGGACTTGCCCTGTTTTTTTTCCTCGTTTCCCATCTTGGCGCCGCCAAGGTCAAGAGGGTTGAGCGTGCCGTTAGAGATCGCCTACGGCCACATCACCCTGAAAGCGCCCGATCTCGTCTGATCTCGGAGGCTAAGCAGGGTCGGGCCTGGTTAGTACCTGGATGGGAGACCGCCTGGGAATACCAGGTGCCGTAGGCTTCTTTTTTTCTTGGATTTCTGGACTTGCCCTGTTTTTTTTCCTCGTTTCCCATCTTGGCGCCGCCAAAGTCAAGAGGGTTGAGCGTGCCGTAAGAGATCGCCTACGGCCACATCACCCTGAAAGCGCCCGATCTCGTCTGATCTCGGAGGCTAAGCAGGGTCGGGCCTGGTTAGTACCTGGATGGGAGACCGCCTGGGAATACCAGGTGCCGTAGGCTTCTTTTTTTTGGGGGAGTTCTGGACTTGCCCTGTTTTTTTTCCTCGTTTCCCATCTTGGCGCCGCCAAGGTCAAGAGGGTTGAGCGTGCCGTTAGAGATCGCCTACGGCCACATCACCCTGAAAGCGCCCGATCTCGTCTGATCTCGGAGGCTAAGCAGGGTCGGGCCTGGTTAGTACCTGGATGGGAGACCGCCTGGGAATACCAGGTGCCGTAGGCTTCTTTTTTTCTTGGATTTCTGGACTTGCCCTGTTTTTTTTCCTCGTTTCCCATCTTGGCGCCGCCAAAGTCAAGAGGGTTGAGCGTGCCGTAAGAGATCGCCTACGGCCACATCACCCTGAAAGCGCCCGATCTCGTCTGATCTCGGAGGCTAAGCAGGGTCGGGCCTGGTTAGTACCTGGATGGGAGACCGCCTGGGAATACCAGGTGCCGTAGGCTTCTTTTTTTCTTGGATTTCTGGACTTGCCCTGTTTTTTTTCCTCGTTTCCCATCTTGGCGCCGCCAAAGTCAAGAGGGTTGAGCGTGCCGTAAGAGATCGCCTACGGCCACATCACCCTGAAAGCGCCCGATCTCGTCTGATCTCGGAGGCTAAGCAGGGTCGGGCCTGGTTAGTACCTGGATGGGAGACCGCCTGGGAATACCAGGTGCCGTAGGCTTCTTTTTTTCTTGGATTTCTGGACTTGCCCTGTTTTTTTTCCTCGTTTCCCATCTTGGCGCCGCCAAAGTCAAGAGGGTTGAGCGTGCCGTAAGAGATCGCCTACGGCCACATCACCCTGAAAGCGCCCGATCTCGTCTGATCTCGGAGGCTAAGCAGGGTCGGGCCTGGTTAGTACCTGGATGGGAGACCGCCTGGGAATACCAGGTGCCGTAGGCTTCTTTTTTTCTTGGAGTTCTGGACTTGCCCTGTTTTTTTCCTCGTTTCCCATCTTGGTGCCGCCAAAGTCAAGAGGGTTGAGCGTGCCGTAAGAGATCGCCTACGGCCACATCACCCTGAAAGCGCCCGATCTCGTCTGATCTCGGAGGCTAAGCAGGGTCGGGCCTGGTTAGTACCTGGATGGGAGACCGCCTGGGAATACCAGGTGCCGTAGGCTTCTTTTTTTCTTGGATTTCTGGACTTGCCCTGTTTTTTTTCCTCGTTTCCCATCTTGGCGCCGCCAAAGTCAAGAGGGTTGAGCGTGCCGTAAGAGATCGCCTACGGCCACATCACCCTGAAAGCGCCCGATCTCGTCTGATCTCGGAGGCTAAGCAGGGTCGGGCCTGGTTAGTACCTGGATGGGAGACCGCCTGGGAATACCAGGTGCCGTAGGCTTCTTTTTTTTGGGGGAGTTCTGGACTTGCCCTGTTTTTTTTCCTCGTTTCCCATCTTGGCGCCGCCAAGGTCAAGAGGGTTGAGCGTGCCGTTAGAGATCGCCTACGGCCACATCACCCTGAAAGCGCCCGATCTCGTCTGATCTCGGAGGCTAAGCAGGGTCGGGCCTGGTTAGTACCTGGATGGGAGACCGCCTGGGAATACCAGGTGCCGTAGGCTTCTTTTTTTGGGGGGCGTTCTGGACTTGCCCTGTTTTTTTTCCTCGTTTCCCATCTTGGCGCCGCCAAGGTCAAGAGGGTTGAGCGTGCCGTTAGAGATCGCCTACGGCCACATCACCCTGAAAGCGCCCGATCTCGTCTGATCTCGGAGGCTAAGCAGGGTCGGGCCTGGTTAGTACCTGGATGGGAGACCGCCTGGGAATACCAGGTGCCGTAGGCTTCTTTTTTTCTTGGATTTCTGGACTTGCCCTGTTTTTTTTCCTCGTTTCCCATCTTGGCGCCGCCAAAGTCAAGAGGGTTGAGCGTGCCGTAAGAGATCGCCTACGGCCACATCACCCTGAAAGCGCCCGATCTCGTCTGATCTCGGAGGCTAAGCAGGGTCGGGCCTGGTTAGTACCTGGATGGGAGACCGCCTGGGAATACCAGGTGCCGTAGGCTTCTTTTTTTTGGGGGAGTTCTGGACTTGCCCTGTTTTTTTTCCTCGTTTCCCATCTTGGCGCCGCCAAGGTCAAGAGGGTTGAGCGTGCCGTTAGAGATCGCCTACGGCCACATCACCCTGAAAGCGCCCGATCTCGTCTGATCTCGGAGGCTAAGCAGGGTCGGGCCTGGTTAGTACCTGGATGGGAGACCGCCTGGGAATACCAGGTGCCGTAGGCTTCTTTTTTTGGGGGGCGTTCTGGACTTGCCCTGTTTTTTTTCCTCGTTTCCCATCTTGGCGCCGCCAAGGTCAAGAGGGTTGAGCGTGCCGTTAGAGATCGCCTACGGCCACATCACCCTGAAAGCGCCCGATCTCGTCTGATCTCGGAGGCTAAGCAGGGTCGGGCCTGGTTAGTACCTGGATGGGAGACCGCCTGGGAATACCAGGTGCCGTAGGCTTCTTTTTTTCTTGGATTTCTGGACTTGCCCTGTTTTTTTTCCTCGTTTCCCATCTTGGCGCCGCCAAAGTCAAGAGGGTTGAGCGTGCCGTAAGAGATCGCCTACGGCCACATCACCCTGAAAGCGCCCGATCTCGTCTGATCTCGGAGGCTAAGCAGGGTCGGGCCTGGTTAGTACCTGGATGGGAGACCGCCTGGGAATACCAGGTGCCGTAGGCTTCTTTTTTTCTTGGAGTTCTGGACTTGCCCTGTTTTTTTCCTCGTTTCCCATCTTGGTGCCGCCAAAGTCAAGAGGGTTGAGCGTGCCGTAAGAGATCGCCTACGGCCACATCACCCTGAAAGCGCCCGATCTCGTCTGATCTCGGAGGCTAAGCAGGGTCGGGCCTGGTTAGTACCTGGATGGGAGACCGCCTGGGAATACCAGGTGCCGTAGGCTTCTTTTTTTCTTGGATTTCTGGACTTGCCCTGTTTTTTTTCCTCGTTTCCCATCTTGGCGCCGCCAAAGTCAAGAGGGTTGAGCGTGCCGTAAGAGATCGCCTACGGCCACATCACCCTGAAAGCGCCCGATCTCGTCTGATCTCGGAGGCTAAGCAGGGTCGGGCCTGGTTAGTACCTGGATGGGAGACCGCCTGGGAATACCAGGTGCCGTAGGCTTCTCTTTTTCTTGGAGTTCTGGACTTGCCCTGTTTTTTTCCTCGTTTCCCATCTTGGTGCCGCCAAAGTCAAGAGGGTTGAGCGTGCCGTAAGAGATCGTCTACGGCCACATCACCCTGAAAGCGCCCGATCTCGTCTGATCTCGGAGGCTAAGCAGGGTCGGGCCTGGTTAGTACCTGGATGGGAGACCGCCTGGGAATACCAGGTGCCGTAGGCTTCTTTTTTTGGGGGGCGTTCTGGACTTGCCCTGTTTTTTTTCCTCGTTTCCCATCTTGGCGCCGCCAAGGTCAAGAGGGTTGAGCGTGCCGTTAGAGATCGCCTACGGCCACATCACCCTGAAAGCGCCCGATCTCGTCTGATCTCGGAGGCTAAGCAGGGTCGGGCCTGGTTAGTACCTGGATGGGAGACCGCCTGGGAATACCAGGTGCCGTAGGCTTCTTTTTTTTGGGGGAGTTCTGGACTTGCCCTGTTTTTTTTCCTCGTTTCCCATCTTGGCGCCGCCAAGGTCAAGAGGGTTGAGCGTGCCGTTAGAGATTGCCTACGGCCACATCACCCTGAAAGCGCCCGATCTCGTCTGATCTCGGAGGCTAAGCAGGGTCGGGCCTGGTTAGTACCTGGATGGGAGACCGCCTGGGAATACCAGGTGCCGTAGGCTTCTTTTTTTGGGGGGCGTTCTGGACTTGCCCTGTTTTTTTTCCTCGTTTCCCATCTTGGCGCCGCCAAGGTCAAGAGGGTTGAGCGTGCCGTTAGAGATCGCCTACGGCCACATCACCCTGAAAGCGCCCGATCTCGTCTGATCTCGGAGGCTAAGCAGGGTCGGGCCTGGTTAGTACCTGGATGGGAGACCGCCTGGGAATACCAGGTGCCGTAGGCTTCTTTTTTTCTTGGATTTCTGGACTTGCCCTGTTTTTTTTCCTCGTTTCCCATCTTGGCGCCGCCAAAGTCAAGAGGGTTGAGCGTGCCGTAAGAGATCGCCTACGGCCACATCACCCTGAAAGCGCCCGATCTCGTCTGATCTCGGAGGCTAAGCAGGGTCGGGCCTGGTTAGTACCTGGATGGGAGACCGCCTGGGAATACCAGGTGCCGTAGGCTTCTTTTTTTCTTGGAGTTCTGGACTTGCCCTGTTTTTTTCCTCGTTTCCCATCTTGGTGCCGCCAAAGTCAAGAGGGTTGAGCGTGCCGTAAGAGATCGCCTACGGCCACATCACCCTGAAAGCGCCCGATCTCGTCTGATCTCGGAGGCTAAGCAGGGTCGGGCCTGGTTAGTACCTGGATGGGAGACCGCCTGGGAATACCAGGTGCCGTAGGCTTCTTTTTTTCTTGGATTTCTGGACTTGCCCTGTTTTTTTTCCTCGTTTCCCATCTTGGCGCCGCCAAAGTCAAGAGGGTTGAGCGTGCCATAAGAGATCGCCTACGGCCACATCACCCTGAAAGCGCCCGATCTCGTCTGATCTCGGAGGCTAAGCAGGGTCGGGCCTGGTTAGTACCTGGATGGGAGACCGCCTGGGAATACCAGGTGCCGTAGGCTTCTTTTTTTTGGGGGAGTTCTGGACTTGCCCTGTTTTTTTTCCTCGTTTCCCATCTTGGCGCCGCCAAGGTCAAGAGGGTTGAGCGTGCCGTTAGAGATCGCCTACGGCCACATCACCCTGAAAGCGCCCGATCTCGTCTGATCTCGGAGGCTAAGCAGGGTCGGGCCTGGTTAGTACCTGGATGGGAGACCGCCTGGGAATACCAGGTGCCGTAGGCTTCTTTTTTTGGGGGGCGTTCTGGACTTGCCCTGTTTTTTTTCCTCGTTTCCCATCTTGGCGCCGCCAAGGTCAAGAGGGTTGAGCGTGCCGTTAGAGATCGCCTACGGCCACATCACCCTGAAAGCGCCCGATCTCGTCTGATCTCGGAGGCTAAGCAGGGTCGGGCCTGGTTAGTACCTGGATGGGAGACCGCCTGGGAATACCAGGTGCCGTAGGCTTCTTTTTTTCTTGGATTTCTGGACTTGCCCTGTTTTTTTTCCTCGTTTCCCATCTTGGCGCCGCCAAAGTCAAGAGGGTTGAGCGTGCCGTAAGAGATCGCCTACGGCCACATCACCCTGAAAGCGCCCGATCTCGTCTGATCTCGGAGGCTAAGCAGGGTCGGGCCTGGTTAGTACCTGGATGGGAGACCGCCTGGGAATACCAGGTGCCGTAGGCTTCTTTTTTTCTTGGAGTTCTGGACTTGCCCTGTTTTTTTCCTCGTTTCCCATCTTGGTGCCGCCAAAGTCAAGAGGGTTGAGCGTGCCGTAAGAGATCGCCTACGGCCACATCACCCTGAAAGCGCCCGATCTCGTCTGATCTCGGAGGCTAAGCAGGGTCGGGCCTGGTTAGTACCTGGATGGGAGACCGCCTGGGAATACCAGGTGCCGTAGGCTTCTTTTTTTCTTGGATTTCTGGACTTGCCCTGTTTTTTTTCCTCGTTTCCCATCTTGGCGCCGCCAAAGTCAAGAGGGTTGAGCGTGCCGTAAGAGATCGCCTACGGCCACATCACCCTGAAAGCGCCCGATCTCGTCTGATCTCGGAGGCTAAGCAGGGTCGGGCCTGGTTAGTACCTGGATGGGAGACCGCCTGGGAATACCAGGTGCCGTAGGCTTCTCTTTTTCTTGGAGTTCTGGACTTGCCCTGTTTTTTTCCTCGTTTCCCATCTTGGTGCCGCCAAAGTCAAGAGGGTTGAGCGTGCCATAAGAGATCGCCTACGGCCACATCACCCTGAAAGCGCCCGATCTCGTCTGATCTCGGAGGCTAAGCAGGGTCGGGCCTGGTTAGTACCTGGATGGGAGACCGCCTGGGAATACCAGGTGCCGTAGGCTTCTTTTTTTGGGGGGCGTTCTGGACTTGCCCTGTTTTTTTTCCTCGTTTCCCATCTTGGCGCCGCCAAGGTCAAGAGGGTTGAGCGTGCCGTTAGAGATCGCCTACGGCCACATCACCCTGAAAGCGCCCGATCTCGTCTGATCTCGGAGGCTAAGCAGGGTCGGGCCTGGTTAGTACCTGGATGGGAGACCGCCTGGGAATACCAGGTGCCGTAGGCTTCTTTTTTTTGGGGGAGTTCTGGACTTGCCCTGTTTTTTTTCCTCGTTTCCCATCTTGGCGCCGCCAAGGTCAAGAGGGTTGAGCGTGCCGTTAGAGATCGCCTACGGCCACATCACCCTGAAAGCGCCCGATCTCGTCTGATCTCGGAGGCTAAGCAGGGTCGGGCCTGGTTAGTACCTGGATGGGAGACCGCCTGGGAATACCAGGTGCCGTAGGCTTCTTTTTTTGGGGGGCGTTCTGGACTTGCCCTGTTTTTTTTCCTCGTTTCCCATCTTGGCGCCGCCAAGGTCAAGAGGGTTGAGCGTGCCGTTAGAGATCGCCTACGGCCACATCACCCTGAAAGCGCCCGATCTCGTCTGATCTCGGAGGCTAAGCAGGGTCGGGCCTGGTTAGTACCTGGATGGGAGACCGCCTGGGAATACCAGGTGCCGTAGGCTTCTTTTTTTCTTGGATTTCTGGACTTGCCCTGTTTTTTTTCCTCGTTTCCCATCTTGGCGCCGCCAAAGTCAAGAGGGTTGAGCGTGCCGTAAGAGATCGCCTACGGCCACATCACCCTGAACGCGCCCGATCTCGTCTGATCTCGGAGGCTAAGCAGGGTCGGGCCTGGTTAGTACCTGGATGGGAGACCGCCTGGGAATACCAGGTGCCGTAGGCTTCTTTTTTTCTTGGAGTTCTGGACTTGCCCTGTTTTTTTCCTCGTTTCCCATCTTGGTGCCGCCAAAGTCAAGAGGGTTGAGCGTGCCGTAAGAGATCGCCTACGGCCACATCACCCTGAAAGCGCCCGATCTCGTCTGATCTCGGAGGCTAAGCAGGGTCGGGCCTGGTTAGTACCTGGATGGGAGACCGCCTGGGAATACCAGGTGCCGTAGGCTTCTTTTTTTCTTGGATTTCTGGACTTGCCCTGTTTTTTTTCCTCGTTTCCCATCTTGGCGCCGCCAAAGTCAAGAGGGTTGAGCGTGCCGTAAGAGATCGCCTACGGCCACATCACCCTGAAAGCGCCCGATCTCGTCTGATCTCGGAGGCTAAGCAGGGTCGGGCCTGGTTAGTACCTGGATGGGAGACCGCCTGGGAATACCAGGTGCCGTAGGCTTCTCTTTTTCTTGGAGTTCTGGACTTGCCCTGTTTTTTTCCTCGTTTCCCATCTTGGTGCCGCCAAAGTCAAGAGGGTTGAGCGTGCCGTAAGAGATCGCCTACGGCCACATCACCCTGAAAGCGCCCGATCTCGTCTGATCTCGGAGGCTAAGCAGGGTCGGGCCTGGTTAGTACCTGGATGGGAGACCGCCTGGGAATACCAGGTGCCGTAGGCTTCTTTTTTTGGGGGGCGTTCTGGACTTGCCCTGTTTTTTTTCCTCGTTTCCCATCTTGGCGCCGCCAAGGTCAAGAGGGTTGAGCGTGCCGTTAGAGATCGCCTACGGCCACATCACCCTGAAAGCGCCCGATCTCGTCTGATCTCGGAGGCTAAGCAGGGTCGGGCCTGGTTAGTACCTGGATGGGAGACCGCCTGGGAATACCAGGTGCCGTAGGCTTCTTTTTTTTGGGGGAGTTCTGGACTTGCCCTGTTTTTTTTCCTCGTTTCCCATCTTGGCGCCGCCAAGGTCAAGAGGGTTGAGCGTGCCGTTAGAGATTGCCTACGGCCACATCACCCTGAAAGCGCCCGATCTCGTCTGATCTCGGAGGCTAAGCAGGGTCGGGCCTGGTTAGTACCTGGATGGGAGACCGCCTGGGAATACCAGGTGCCGTAGGCTTCTTTTTTTGGGGGGCGTTCTGGACTTGCCCTGTTTTTTTTCCTCGTTTCCCATCTTGGCGCCGCCAAGGTCAAGAGGGTTGAGCGTGCCGTTAGAGATCGCCTACGGCCACATCACCCTGAAAGCGCCCGATCTCGTCTGATCTCGGAGGCTAAGCAGGGTCGGGCCTGGTTAGTACCTGGATGGGAGACCGCCTGGGAATACCAGGTGCCGTAGGCTTCTTTTTTTCTTGGATTTCTGGACTTGCCCTGTTTTTTTTCCTCGTTTCCCATCTTGGCGCCGCCAAAGTCAAGAGGGTTGAGCGTGCCGTAAGAGATCGCCTACGGCCACATCACCCTGAAAGCGCCCGATCTCGTCTGATCTCGGAGGCTAAGCAGGGTCGGGCCTGGTTAGTACCTGGATGGGAGACCGCCTGGGAATACCAGGTGCCGTAGGCTTCTTTTTTTCTTGGAGTTCTGGACTTGCCCTGTTTTTTTCCTCGTTTCCCATCTTGGTGCCGCCAAAGTCAAGAGGGTTGAGCGTGCCGTAAGAGATCGCCTACGGCCACATCACCCTGAAAGCGCCCGATCTCGTCTGATCTCGGAGGCTAAGCAGGGTCGGGCCTGGTTAGTACCTGGATGGGAGACCGCCTGGGAATACCAGGTGCCGTAGGCTTCTTTTTTTCTTGGATTTCTGGACTTGCCCTGTTTTTTTTCCTCGTTTCCCATCTTGGCGCCGCCAAAGTCAAGAGGGTTGAGCGTGCCGTAAGAGATCGCCTACGGCCACATCACCCTGAAAGCGCCCGATCTCGTCTGATCTCGGAGGCTAAGCAGGGTCGGGCCTGGTTAGTACCTGGATGGGAGACCGCCTGGGAATACCAGGTGCCGTAGGCTTCTTTTTTTTGGGGGAGTTCTGGACTTGCCCTGTTTTTTTTCCTCGTTTCCCATCTTGGCGCCGCCAAGGTCAAGAGGGTTGAGCGTGCCGTTAGAGATCGCCTACGGCCACATCACCCTGAAAGCGCCCGATCTCGTCTGATCTCGGAGGCTAAGCAGGGTCGGGCCTGGTTAGTACCTGGATGGGAGACCGCCTGGGAATACCAGGTGCCGTAGGCTTCTTTTTTTGGGGGGCGTTCTGGACTTGCCCTGTTTTTTTTCCTCGTTTCCCATCTTGGCGCCGCCAAGGTCAAGAGGGTTGAGCGTGCCGTTAGAGATCGCCTACGGCCACATCACCCTGAAAGCGCCCGATCTCGTCTGATCTCGGAGGCTAAGCAGGGTCGGGCCTGGTTAGTACCTGGATGGGAGACCGCCTGGGAATACCAGGTGCCGTAGGCTTCTTTTTTTCTTGGATTTCTGGACTTGCCCTGTTTTTTTTCCTCGTTTCCCATCTTGGCGCCGCCAAAGTCAAGAGGGTTGAGCGTGCCGTAAGAGATCGCCTACGGCCACATCACCCTGAAAGCGCCCGATCTCGACTGATCTCGGAGGCTAAGCAGGGTCGGGCCTGGTTAGTACCTGGATGGGAGACCGCCTGGGAATACCAGGTGCCGTAGGCTTCTTTTTTTCTTGGAGTTCTGGACTTGCCCTGTTTTTTTCCTCGTTTCCCATCTTGGTGCCGCCAAAGTCAAGAGGGTTGAGCGTGCCGTAAGAGATCGCCTACGGCCACATCACCCTGAAAGCGCCCGATCTCGTCTGATCTCGGAGGCTAAGCAGGGTCGGGCCTGGTTAGTACCTGGATGGGAGACCGCCTGGGAATACCAGGTGCCGTAGGCTTCTTTTTTTCTTGGATTTCTGGACTTGCCCTGTTTTTTTTCCTCGTTTCCCATCTTGGCGCCGCCAAAGTCAAGAGGGTTGAGCGTGCCGTAAGAGATCGCCTACGGCCACATCACCCTGAAAGCGCCCGATCTCGTCTGATCTCGGAGGCTAAGCAGGGTCGGGCCTGGTTAGTACCTGGATGGGAGACCGCCTGGGAATACCAGGTGCCGTAGGCTTCTCTTTTTCTTGGAGTTCTGGACTTGCCCTGTTTTTTTCCTCGTTTCCCATCTTGGTGCCGCCAAAGTCAAGAGGGTTGAGCGTGCCGTAAGAGATCGCCTACGGCCACATCACCCTGAAAGCGCCCGATCTCGTCTGATCTCGGAGGCTAAGCAGGGTCGGGCCTGGTTAGTACCTGGATGGGAGACCGCCTGGGAATACCAGGTGCCGTAGGCTTCTTTTTTTGGGGGGCGTTCTGGACTTGCCCTGTTTTTTTTCCTCGTTTCCCATCTTGGCGCCGCCAAGGTCAAGAGGGTTGAGCGTGCCGTTAGAGATCGCCTACGGCCACATCACCCTGAAAGCGCCCGATCTCGTCTGATCTCGGAGGCTAAGCAGGGTCGGGCCTGGTTAGTACCTGGATGGGAGACCGCCTGGGAATACCAGGTGCCGTAGGCTTCTTTTTTTTGGGGGAGTTCTGGACTTGCCCTGTTTTTTTTCCTCGTTTCCCATCTTGGCGCCGCCAAGGTCAAGAGGGTTGAGCGTGCCGTTAGAGATCGCCTACGGCCACATCACCCTGAAAGCGCCCGATCTCGTCTGATCTCGGAGGCTAAGCAGGGTCGGGCCTGGTTAGTACCTGGATGGGAGACCGCCTGGGAATACCAGGTGCCGTAGGCTTCTTTTTTTGGGGGGCGTTCTGGACTTGCCCTGTTTTTTTTCCTCGTTTCCCATCTTGGCGCCGCCAAGGTCAAGAGGGTTGAGCGTGCCGTTAGAGATCGCCTACGGCCACATCACCCTGAAAGCGCCCGATCTCGTCTGATCTCGGAGGCTAAGCAGGGTCGGGCCTGGTTAGTACCTGGATGGGAGACCGCCTGGGAATACCAGGTGCCGTAGGCTTCTTTTTTTCTTGGATTTCTGGACTTGCCCTGTTTTTTTTCCTCGTTTCCCATCTTGGCGCCGCCAAAGTCAAGAGGGTTGAGCGTGCCGTAAGAGATCGCCTACGGCCACATCACCCTGAAAGCGCCCGATCTCGTCTGATCTCGGAGGCTAAGCAGGGTCGGGCCTGGTTAGTACCTGGATGGGAGACCGCCTGGGAATACCAGGTGCCGTAGGCTTCTTTTTTTCTTGGAGTTCTGGACTTGCCCTGTTTTTTTCCTCGTTTCCCATCTTGGTGCCGCCAAAGTCAAGAGGGTTGAGCGTGCCGTAAGAGATCGCCTACGGCCACATCACCCTGAAAGCGCCCGATCTCGTCTGATCTCGGAGGCTAAGCAGGGTCGGGCCTGGTTAGTACCTGGATGGGAGACCGCCTGGGAATACCAGGTGCCGTAGGCTTCTTTTTTTCTTGGATTTCTGGACTTGCCCTGTTTTTTTTCCTCGTTTCCCATCTTGGCGCCGCCAAGGTCAAGAGGGTTGAGCGTGCCGTTAGAGATCGCCTACGGCCACATCACCCTGAAAGCGCCCGATCTCGTCTGATCTCGGAGGCTAAGCAGGGTCGGGCCTGGTTAGTACCTGGATGGGAGACCGCCTGGGAATACCAGGTGCCGTAGGCTTCTTTTTTTGGGGGGCGTTCTGGACTTGCCCTGTTTTTTTTCCTCGTTTCCCATCTTGGCGCCGCCAAGGTCAAGAGGGTTGAGCGTGCCGTTAGAGATCGCCTACGGCCACATCACCCTGAAAGCGCCCGATCTCGTCTGATCTCGGAGGCTAAGCAGGGTCGGGCCTGGTTAGTACCTGGATGGGAGACCGCCTGGGAATACCAGGTGCCGTAGGCTTCTTTTTTTCTTGGATTTCTGGACTTGCCCTGTTTTTTTTCCTCGTTTCCCATCTTGGCGCCGCCAAAGTCAAGAGGGTTGAGCGTGCCGTAAGAGATCGCCTACGGCCACATCACCCTGAAAGCGCCCGATCTCGACTGATCTCGGAGGCTAAGCAGGGTCGGGCCTGGTTAGTACCTGGATGGGAGACCGCCTGGGAATACCAGGTGCCGTAGGCTTCTTTTTTTCTTGGAGTTCTGGACTTGCCCTGTTTTTTTCCTCGTTTCCCATCTTGGTGCCGCCAAAGTCAAGAGGGTTGAGCGTGCCGTAAGAGATCGCCTACGGCCACATCACCCTGAAAGCGCCCGATCTCGTCTGATCTCGGAGGCTAAGCAGGGTCGGGCCTGGTTAGTACCTGGATGGGAGACCGCCTGGGAATACCAGGTGCCGTAGGCTTCTTTTTTTCTTGGATTTCTGGACTTGCCCTGTTTTTTTTCCTCGTTTCCCATCTTGGCGCCGCCAAAGTCAAGAGGGTTGAGCGTGCCGTAAGAGATCGCCTACGGCCACATCACCCTGAAAGCGCCCGATCTCGTCTGATCTCGGAGGCTAAGCAGGGTCGGGCCTGGTTAGTACCTGGATGGGAGACCGCCTGGGAATACCAGGTGCCGTAGGCTTCTCTTTTTCTTGGAGTTCTGGACTTGCCCTGTTTTTTTCCTCGTTTCCCATCTTGGTGCCGCCAAAGTCAAGAGGGTTGAGCGTGCCGTAAGAGATCGCCTACGGCCACATCACCCTGAAAGCGCCCGATCTCGTCTGATCTCGGAGGCTAAGCAGGGTCGGGCCTGGTTAGTACCTGGATGGGAGACCGCCTGGGAATACCAGGTGCCGTAGGCTTCTTTTTTTGGGGGGCGTTCTGGACTTGCCCTGTTTTTTTTCCTCGTTTCCCATCTTGGCGCCGCCAAGGTCAAGAGGGTTGAGCGTGCCGTTAGAGATCGCCTACGGCCACATCACCCTGAAAGCGCCCGATCTCGTCTGATCTCGGAGGCTAAGCAGGGTCGGGCCTGGTTAGTACCTGGATGGGAGACCGCCTGGGAATACCAGGTGCCGTAGGCTTCTTTTTTTTGGGGGAGTTCTGGACTTGCCCTGTTTTTTTTCCTCGTTTCCCATCTTGGCGCCGCCAAGGTCAAGAGGGTTGAGCGTGCCGTTAGAGATCGCCTACGGCCACATCACCCTGAAAGCGCCCGATCTCGTCTGATCTCGGAGGCTAAGCAGGGTCGGGCCTGGTTAGTACCTGGATGGGAGACCGCCTGGGAATACCAGGTGCCGTAGGCTTCTTTTTTTGGGGGGCGTTCTGGACTTGCCCTGTTTTTTTTCCTCGTTTCCCATCTTGGCGCCGCCAAGGTCAAGAGGGTTGAGCGTGCCGTTAGAGATCGCCTACGGCCACATCACCCTGAAAGCGCCCGATCTCGTCTGATCTCGGAGGCTAAGCAGGGTCGGGCCTGGTTAGTACCTGGATGGGAGACCGCCTGGGAATACCAGGTGCCGTAGGCTTCTTTTTTTCTTGGATTTCTGGACTTGCCCTGTTTTTTTTCCTCGTTTCCCATCTTGGCGCCGCCAAAGTCAAGAGGGTTGAGCGTGCCGTAAGAGATCGCCTACGGCCACATCACCCTGAAAGCGCCCGATCTCGTCTGATCTCGGAGGCTAAGCAGGGTCGGGCCTGGTTAGTACCTGGATGGGAGACCGCCTGGGAATACCAGGTGCCGTAGGCTTCTTTTTTTCTTGGAGTTCTGGACTTGCCCTGTTTTTTTCCTCGTTTCCCATCTTGGTGCCGCCAAAGTCAAGAGGGTTGAGCGTGCCGTAAGAGATCGCCTACGGCCACATCACCCTGAAAGCGCCCGATCTCGTCTGATCTCGGAGGCTAAGCAGGGTCGGGCCTGGTTAGTACCTGGATGGGAGACCGCCTGGGAATACCAGGTGCCGTAGGCTTCTTTTTTTCTTGGATTTCTGGACTTGCCCTGTTTTTTTTCCTCGTTTCCCATCTTGGCGCCGCCAAGGTCAAGAGGGTTGAGCGTGCCGTTAGAGATCGCCTACGGCCACATCACCCTGAAAGCGCCCGATCTCGTCTGATCTCGGAGGCTAAGCAGGGTCGGGCCTGGTTAGTACCTGGATGGGAGACCGCCTGGGAATACCAGGTGCCGTAGGCTTCTTTTTTTGGGGGGCGTTCTGGACTTGCCCTGTTTTTTTTCCTCGTTTCCCATCTTGGCGCCGCCAAGGTCAAGAGGGTTGAGCGTGCCGTTAGAGATCGCCTACGGCCACATCACCCTGAAAGCGCCCGATCTCGTCTGATCTCGGAGGCTAAGCAGGGTCGGGCCTGGTTAGTACCTGGATGGGAGACCGCCTGGGAATACCAGGTGCCGTAGGCTTCTTTTTTTCTTGGATTTCTGGACTTGCCCTGTTTTTTTTCCTCGTTTCCCATCTTGGCGCCGCCAAAGTCAAGAGGGTTGAGCGTGCCGTAAGAGATCGCCTACGGCCACATCACCCTGAAAGCGCCCGATCTCGTCTGATCTCGGAGGCTAAGCAGGGTCGGGCCTGGTTAGTACCTGGATGGGAGACCGCCTGGGAATACCAGGTGCCGTAGGCTTCTTTTTTTCTTGGAGTTCTGGACTTGCCCTGTTTTTTTCCTCGTTTCCCATCTTGGTGCCGCCAAAGTCAAGAGGGTTGAGCGTGCCGTAAGAGATCGCCTACGGCCACATCACCCTGAAAGCGCCCGATCTCGTCTGATCTCGGAGGCTAAGCAGGGTCGGGCCTGGTTAGTACCTGGATGGGAGACCGCCTGGGAATACCAGGTGCCGTAGGCTTCTTTTTTTTGGGGGAGTTCTGGACTTGCCCTGTTTTTTTTCCTCGTTTCCCATCTTGGCGCCGCCAAGGTCAAGAGGGTTGAGCGTGCCGTTAGAGATCGCCTACGGCCACATCACCCTGAAAGCGCCCGATCTCGTCTGATCTCGGAGGCTAAGCAGGGTCGGGCCTGGTTAGTACCTGGATGGGAGACCGCCTGGGAATACCAGGTGCCGTAGGCTTCTTTTTTTGGGGGGCGTTCTGGACTTGCCCTGTTTTTTTTCCTCGTTTCCCATCTTGGCGCCGCCAAGGTCAAGAGGGTTGAGCGTGCCGTTAGAGATCGCCTACGGCCACATCACCCTGAAAGCGCCCGATCTTGTCTGATCTCGGAGGCTAAGCAGGGTCGGGCCTGGTTAGTACCTGGATGGGAGACCGCCTGGGAATACCAGGTGCCGTAGGCTTCTTTTTTTCTTGGATTTCTGGACTTGCCCTGTTTTTTTTCCTCGTTTCCCATCTTGGCGCCGCCAAAGTCAAGAGGGTTGAGCGTGCCGTAAGAGATCGCCTACGGCCACATCACCCTGAAAGCGCCCGATCTCGTCTGATCTCGGAGGCTAAGCAGGGTCGGGCCTGGTTAGTACCTGGATGGGAGACCGCCTGGGAATACCAGGTGCCGTAGGCTTCTTTTTTTTGGGGGAGTTCTGGACTTGCCCTGTTTTTTTTCCTCGTTTCCCATCTTGGCGCCGCCAAGGTCAAGAGGGTTGAGCGTGCCGTAAGAGATCGCCTACGGCCACATCACCCTGAAAGCGCCCGATCTCGTCTGATCTCGGAGGCTAAGCAGGGTCGGGCCTGGTTAGTACCTGGATGGGAGACCGCCTGGGAATACCAGGTGCCGTAGGCTTCTTTTTTTCTTGGATTTCTGGACTTGCCCTGTTTTTTTTCCTCGTTTCCCATCTTGGCGCCGCCAAAGTCAAGAGGGTTGAGCGTGCCGTAAGAGATCGCCTACGGCCACATCACCCTGAAAGCGCCCGATCTCGTCTGATCTCGGAGGCTAAGCAGGGTCGGGCCTGGTTAGTACCTGGATGGGAGACCGCCTGGGAATACCAGGTGCCGTAGGCTTCTCTTTTTCTTGGAGTTCTGGACTTGCCCTGTTTTTTTCCTCGTTTCCCATCTTGGTGCCGCCAAAGTCAAGAGGGTTGAGCGTGCCGTAAGAGATCGCCTACGGCCACATCACCCTGAAAGCGCCCGATCTCGTCTGATCTCGGAGGCTAAGCAGGGTCGGGCCTGGTTAGTACCTGGATGGGAGACCGCCTGGGAATACCAGGTGCCGTAGGCTTCTTTTTTTTGGGGGGCGTTCTGGACTTGCCCTGTTTTTTTTCCTCGTTTCCCATCTTGGCGCCGCCAAGGTCAAGAGGGTTGAGCGTGCCGTTAGAGATCGCCTACGGCCACATCACCCTGAAAGCGCCCGATCTCGTCTGATCTCGGAGGCTAAGCAGGGTCGGGCCTGGTTAGTACCTGGATGGGAGACCGCCTGGGAATACCAGGTGCCGTAGGCTTCTTTTTTTGGGGGGCGTTCTGGACTTGCCCTGTTTTTTTTCCTCGTTTCCCATCTTGGCGCCGCCAAGGTCAAGAGGGTTGAGCGTGCCGTTAGAGATCGCCTACGGCCACATCACCCTGAAAGCGCCCGATCTCGTCTGATCTCGGAGGCTAAGCAGGGTCGGGCCTGGTTAGTACCTGGATGGGAGACCGCCTGGGAATACCAGGTGCCGTAGGCTTCTTTTTTTCTTGGATTTCTGGACTTGCCCTGTTTTTTTTCCTCGTTTCCCATCTTGGCGCCGCCAAAGTCAAGAGGGTTGAGCGTGCCGTAAGAGATCGCCTACGGCCACATCACCCTGAAAGCGCCCGATCTCGTCTGATCTCGGAGGCTAAGCAGGGTCGGGCCTGGTTAGTACCTGGATGGGAGACCGCCTGGGAATACCAGGTGCCGTAGGCTTCTTTTTTTCTTGGAGTTCTGGACTTGCCCTGTTTTTTTCCTCGTTTCCCATCTTGGTGCCGCCAAAGTCAAGAGGGTTGAGCGTGCCGTAAGAGATCGCCTACGGCCACATCACCCTGAAAGCGCCCGATCTCGTCTGATCTCGGAGGCTAAGCAGGGTCGGGCCTGGTTAGTACCTGGATGGGAGACCGCCTGGGAATACCAGGTGCCGTAGGCTTCTTTTTTTCTTGGATTTCTGGACTTGCCCTGTTTTTTTTCCTCGTTTCCCATCTTGGCGCCGCCAAAGTCAAGAGGGTTGAGCGTGCCGTAAGAGATCGCCTACGGCCACATCACCCTGAAAGCGCCCGATCTCGTCTGATCTCGGAGGCTAAGCAGGGTCGGGCCTGGTTAGTACCTGGATGGGAGACCGCCTGGGAATACCAGGTGCCGTAGGCTTCTTTTTTTTGGGGGAGTTCTGGACTTGCCCTGTTTTTTTTCCTCGTTTCCCATCTTGGCGCCGCCAAGGTCAAGAGGGTTGAGCGTGCCGTTAGAGATCGCCTACGGCCACATCACCCTGAAAGCGCCCGATCTCGTCTGATCTCGGAGGCTAAGCAGGGTCGGGCCTGGTTAGTACCTGGATGGGAGACCGCCTGGGAATACCAGGTGCCGTAGGCTTCTTTTTTTGGGGGGCGTTCTGGACTTGCCCTGTTTTTTTTCCTCGTTTCCCATCTTGGCGCCGCCAAGGTCAAGAGGGTTGAGCGTGCCGTTAGAGATCGCCTACGGCCACATCACCCTGAAAGCGCCCGATCTCGTCTGATCTCGGAGGCTAAGCAGGGTCGGGCCTGGTTAGTACCTGGATGGGAGACCGCCTGGGAATACCAGGTGCCGTAGGCTTCTTTTTTTCTTGGATTTCTGGACTTGCCCTGTTTTTTTTCCTCGTTTCCCATCTTGGCGCCGCCAAAGTCAAGAGGGTTGAGCGTGCCGTAAGAGATCGCCTACGGCCACATCACCCTGAAAGCGCCCGATCTCGTCTGATCTCGGAGGCTAAGCAGGGTCGGGCCTGGTTAGTACCTGGATGGGAGACCGCCTGGGAATACCAGGTGCCGTAGGCTTCTTTTTTTTGGGGGAGTTCTGGACTTGCCCTGTTTTTTTTCCTCGTTTCCCATCTTGGCGCCGCCAAGGTCAAGAGGGTTGAGCGTGCCGTTAGAGATCGCCTACGGCCACATCACCCTGAAAGCGCCCGATCTCGTCTGATCTCGGAGGCTAAGCAGGGTCGGGCCTGGTTAGTACCTGGATGGGAGACCGCCTGGGAATACCAGGTGCCGTAGGCTTCTTTTTTTGGGGGGCGTTCTGGACTTGCCCTGTTTTTTTTCCTCGTTTCCCATCTTGGCGCCGCCAAGGTCAAGAGGGTTGAGCGTGCCGTTAGAGATCGCCTACGGCCACATCACCCTGAAAGCGCCCGATCTCGTCTGATCTCGGAGGCTAAGCAGGGTCGGGCCTGGTTAGTACCTGGATGGGAGACCGCCTGGGAATACCAGGTGCCGTAGGCTTCTTTTTTTCTTGGATTTCTGGACTTGCCCTGTTTTTTTTCCTCGTTTCCCATCTTGGCGCCGCCAAAGTCAAGAGGGTTGAGCGTGCCGTAAGAGATCGCCTACGGCCACATCACCCTGAAAGCGCCCGATCTCGTCTGATCTCGGAGGCTAAGCAGGGTCGGGCCTGGTTAGTACCTGGATGGGAGACCGCCTGGGAATACCAGGTGCCGTAGGCTTCTTTTTTTCTTGGAGTTCTGGACTTGCCCTTTTTTTTTCCTCGTTTCCCATCTTGGCGCCGCCAAAGTCAAGAGGGTTGAGCGTGCCGTAAGAGATCGCCTACGGCCACATCACCCTGAAAGCGCCCGATCTCGTCTGATCTCGGAGGCTAAGCAGGGTCGGGCCTGGTTAGTACCTGGATGGGAGACCGCCTGGGAATACCAGGTGCCGTAGGCTTCTCTTTTTCTTGGAGTTCTGGACTTGCCCTGTTTTTTTCCTCGTTTCCCATCTTGGTGCCGCCAAAGTCAAGAGGGTTGAGCGTGCCGTAAGAGATCGCCTACGGCCACATCACCCTGAAAGCGCCCGATCTCGTCTGATCTCGGAGGCTAAGCAGGGTCGGGCCTGGTTAGTACCTGGATGGGAGACCGCCTGGGAATACCAGGTGCCGTAGGCTTCTTTTTTTGGGGGGCGTTCTGGACTTGCCCTGTTTTTTTTCCTCGTTTCCCATCTTGGCGCCGCCAAGGTCAAGAGGGTTGAGCGTGCCGTTAGAGATCGCCTACGGCCACATCACCCTGAAAGCGCCCGATCTCGTCTGATCTCGGAGGCTAAGCAGGGTCGGGCCTGGTTAGTACCTGGATGGGAGACCGCCTGGGAATACCAGGTGCCGTAGGCTTCTTTTTTTTGGGGGAGTTCTGGACTTGCCCTGTTTTTTTTCCTCGTTTCCCATCTTGGCGCCGCCAAGGTCAAGAGGGTTGAGCGTGCCGTTAGAGATCGCCTACGGCCACATCACCCTGAAAGCGCCCGATCTCGTCTGATCTCGGAGGCTAAGCAGGGTCGGGCCTGGTTAGTACCTGGATGGGAGACCGCCTGGGAATACCAGGTGCCGTAGGCTTCTTTTTTTGGGGGGCGTTCTGGACTTGCCCTGTTTTTTTTCCTCGTTTCCCATCTTGGCGCCGCCAAGGTCAAGAGGGTTGAGCGTGCCGTTAGAGATCGCCTACGGCCACATCACCCTGAAAGCGCCCGATCTCGTCTGATCTCGGAGGCTAAGCAGGGTCGGGCCTGGTTAGTACCTGGATGGGAGACCGCCTGGGAATACCAGGTGCCGTAGGCTTCTTTTTTTCTTGGATTTCTGGACTTGCCCTGTTTTTTTTCCTCGTTTCCCATCTTGGCGCCGCCAAAGTCAAGAGGGTTGAGCGTGCCGTAAGAGATCGCCTACGGCCACATCACCCTGAAAGCGCCCGATCTCGTCTGATCTCGGAGGCTAAGCAGGGTCGGGCCTGGTTAGTACCTGGATGGGAGACCGCCTGGGAATACCAGGTGCCGTAGGCTTCTTTTTTTCTTGGAGTTCTGGACTTGCCCTGTTTTTTTCCTCGTTTCCCATCTTGGTGCCGCCAAAGTCAAGAGGGTTGAGCGTGCCGTAAGAGATCGCCTACGGCCACATCACCCTGAAAGCGCCCGATCTCGTCTGATCTCGGAGGCTAAGCAGGGTCGGGCCTGGTTAGTACCTGGATGGGAGACCGCCTGGGAATACCAGGTGCCGTAGGCTTCTTTTTTTCTTGGATTTCTGGACTTGCCCTGTTTTTTTTCCTCGTTTCCCATCTTGGCGCCGCCAAAGTCAAGAGGGTTGAGCGTGCCGTAAGAGATCGCCTACGGCCACATCACCCTGAAAGCGCCCGATCTCGTCTGATCTCGGAGGCTAAGCAGGGTCGGGCCTGGTTAGTACCTGGATGGGAGACCGCCTGGGAATACCAGGTGCCGTAGGCTTCTTTTTTTTGGGGGAGTTCTGGACTTGCCCTGTTTTTTTTCCTCGTTTCCCATCTTGGCGCCGCCAAGGTCAAGAGGGTTGAGCGTGCCGTTAGAGATCGCCTACGGCCACATCACCCTGAAAGCGCCCGATCTCGTCTGATCTCGGAGGCTAAGCAGGGTCGGGCCTGGTTAGTACCTGGATGGGAGACCGCCTGGGAATACCAGGTGCCGTAGGCTTCTTTTTTTGGGGGGCGTTCTGGACTTGCCCTGTTTTTTTTCCTCGTTTCCCATCTTGGCGCCGCCAAGGTCAAGAGGGTTGAGCGTGCCGTTAGAGATCGCCTACGGCCACATCACCCTGAAAGCGCCTGATCTCGTCTGATCTCGGAGGCTAAGCAGGGTCGGGCCTGGTTAGTACCTGGATGGGAGACCGCCTGGGAATACCAGGTGCCGTAGGCTTCTTTTTTTCTTGGATTTCTGGACTTGCCCTGTTTTTTTTCCTCGTTTCCCATCTTGGCGCCGCCAAAGTCAAGAGGGTTGAGCGTGCCGTAAGAGATCGCCTACGGCCACATCACCCTGAAAGCGCCCGATCTCGTCTGATCTCGGAGGCTAAGCAGGGTCGGGCCTGGTTAGTACCTGGATGGGAGACCGCCTGGGAATACCAGGTGCCGTAGGCTTCTTTTTTTTGGGGGAGTTCTGGACTTGCCCTGTTTTTTTTCCTCGTTTCCCATCTTGGCGCCGCCAAGGTCAAGAGGGTTGAGCGTGCCGTTAGAGATCGCCTACGGCCACATCACCCTGAAAGCGCCCGATCTCGTCTGATCTCGGAGGCTAAGCAGGGTCGGGCCTGGTTAGTACCTGGATGGGAGACCGCCTGGGAATACCAGGTGCCGTAGGCTTCTTTTTTTGGGGGGCGTTCTGGACTTGCCCTGTTTTTTTTCCTCGTTTCCCATCTTGGCGCCGCCAAGGTCAAGAGGGTTGAGCGTGCCGTTAGAGATCGCCTACGGCCACATCACCCTGAAAGCGCCCGATCTCGTCTGATCTCGGAGGCTAAGCAGGGTCGGGCCTGGTTAGTACCTGGATGGGAGACCGCCTGGGAATACCAGGTGCCGTAGGCTTCTTTTTTTCTTGGATTTCTGGACTTGCCCTGTTTTTTTTCCTCGTTTCCCATCTTGGCGCCGCCAAAGTCAAGAGGGTTGAGCGTGCCGTAAGAGATCGCCTACGGCCACATCACCCTGAAAGCGCCCGATCTCGTCTGATCTCGGAGGCTAAGCAGGGTCGGGCCTGGTTAGTACCTGGATGGGAGACCGCCTGGGAATACCAGGTGCCGTAGGCTTCTTTTTTTCTTGGAGTTCTGGACTTGCCCTGTTTTTTTCCTCGTTTCCCATCTTGGTGCCGCCAAAGTCAAGAGGGTTGAGCGTGCCGTAAGAGATCGCCTACGGCCACATCACCCTGAAAGCGCCCGATCTCGTCTGATCTCGGAGGCTAAGCAGGGTCGGGCCTGGTTAGTACCTGGATGGGAGACCGCCTGGGAATACCAGGTGCCGTAGGCTTCTTTTTTTCTTGGATTTCTGGACTTGCCCTGTTTTTTTTCCTCGTTTCCCATCTTGGCGCCGCCAAAGTCAAGAGGGTTGAGCGTGCCGTAAGAGATCGCCTACGGCCACATCACCCTGAAAGCGCCCGATCTCGTCTGATCTCGGAGGCTAAGCAGGGTCGGGCCTGGTTAGTACCTGGATGGGAGACCGCCTGGGAATACCAGGTGCCGTAGGCTTCTTTTTTTTGGGGGAGTTCTGGACTTGCCCTGTTTTTTTTCCTCGTTTCCCATCTTGGCGCCGCCAAGGTCAAGAGGGTTGAGCGTGCCGTTAGAGATCGCCTACGGCCACATCACCCTGAAAGCGCCCGATCTCGTCTGATCTCGGAGGCTAAGCAGGGTCGGGCCTGGTTAGTACCTGGATGGGAGACCGCCTGGGAATACCAGGTGCCGTAGGCTTCTTTTTTTGGGGGGCGTTCTGGACTTGCCCTGTTTTTTTTCCTCGTTTCCCATCTTGGCGCCGCCAAGGTCAAGAGGGTTGAGCGTGCCGTTAGAGATCGCCTACGGCCACATCACCCTGAAAGCGCCCGATCTCGTCTGATCTCGGAGGCTAAGCAGGGTCGGGCCTGGTTAGTACCTGGATGGGAGACCGCCTGGGAATACCAGGTGCCGTAGGCTTCTTTTTTTCTTGGATTTCTGGACTTGCCCTGTTTTTTTTCCTCGTTTCCCATCTTGGCGCCGCCAAAGTCAAGAGGGTTGAGCGTGCCGTAAGAGATCGCCTACGGCCACATCACCCTGAAAGCGCCCGATCTCGTCTGATCTCGGAGGCTAAGCAGGGTCGGGCCTGGTTAGTACCTGGATGGGAGACCGCCTGGGAATACCAGGTGCCGTAGGCTTCTTTTTTTTGGGGGAGTTCTGGACTTGCCCTGTTTTTTTTCCTCGTTTCCCATCTTGGCGCCGCCAAGGTCAAGAGGGTTGAGCGTGCCGTTAGAGATCGCCTACGGCCACATCACCCTGAAAGCGCCCGATCTCGTCTGATCTCGGAGGCTAAGCAGGGTCGGGCCTGGTTAGTACCTGGATGGGAGACCGCCTGGGAATACCAGGTGCCGTAGGCTTCTTTTTTTGGGGGGCGTTCTGGACTTGCCCTGTTTTTTTTCCTCGTTTCCCATCTTGGCGCCGCCAAGGTCAAGAGGGTTGAGCGTGCCGTTAGAGATCGCCTACGGCCACATCACCCTGAAAGCGCCCGATCTCGTCTGATCTCGGAGGCTAAGCAGGGTCGGGCCTGGTTAGTACCTGGATGGGAGACCGCCTGGGAATACCAGGTGCCGTAGGCTTCTTTTTTTCTTGGATTTCTGGACTTGCCCTGTTTTTTTTCCTCGTTTCCCATCTTGGCGCCGCCAAAGTCAAGAGGGTTGAGCGTGCCGTAAGAGATCGCCTACGGCCACATCACCCTGAAAGCGCCCGATCTCGTCTGATCTCGGAGGCTAAGCAGGGTCGGGCCTGGTTAGTACCTGGATGGGAGACCGCCTGGGAATACCAGGTGCCGTAGGCTTCTTTTTTTCTTGGAGTTCTGGACTTGCCCTGTTTTTTTCCTCGTTTCCCATCTTGGTGCCGCCAAAGTCAAGAGGGTTGAGCGTGCCGTAAGAGATCGCCTACGGCCACATCACCCTGAAAGCGCCCGATCTCGTCTGATCTCGGAGGCTAAGCAGGGTCGGGCCTGGTTAGTACCTGGATGGGAGACCGCCTGGGAATACCAGGTGCCGTAGGCTTCTTTTTTTCTTGGATTTCTGGACTTGCCCTGTTTTTTTTCCTCGTTTCCCATCTTGGCGCCGCCAAAGTCAAGAGGGTTGAGCGTGCCGTAAGAGATCGCCTACGGCCACATCACCCTGAAAGCGCCCGATCTCGTCTGATCTCGGAGGCTAAGCAGGGTCGGGCCTGGTTAGTACCTGGATGGGAGACCGCCTGGGAATACCAGGTGCCGTAGGCTTCTTTTTTTTGGGGGAGTTCTGGACTTGCCCTGTTTTTTTTCCTCGTTTCCCATCTTGGCGCCGCCAAGGTCAAGAGGGTTGAGCGTGCCGTTAGAGATCGCCTACGGCCACATCACCCTGAAAGCGCCCGATCTCGTCTGATCTCGGAGGCTAAGCAGGGTCGGGCCTGGTTAGTACCTGGATGGGAGACCGCCTGGGAATACCAGGTGCCGTAGGCTTCTTTTTTTGGGGGGCGTTCTGGACTTGCCCTGTTTTTTTTCCTCGTTTCCCATCTTGGCGCCGCCAAGGTCAAGAGGGTTGAGCGTGCCGTTAGAGATCGCCTACGGCCACATCACCCTGAAAGCGCCCGATCTCGTCTGATCTCGGAGGCTAAGCAGGGTCGGGCCTGGTTAGTACCTGGATGGGAGACCGCCTGGGAATACCAGGTGCCGTAGGCTTCTTTTTTTCTTGGATTTCTGGACTTGCCCTGTTTTTTTTCCTCGTTTCCCATCTTGGCGCCGCCAAAGTCAAGAGGGTTGAGCGTGCCGTAAGAGATCGCCTACGGCCACATCACCCTGAAAGCGCCCGATCTCGTCTGATCTCGGAGGCTAAGCAGGGTCGGGCCTGGTTAGTACCTGGATGGGAGACCGCCTGGGAATACCAGGTGCCGTAGGCTTCTTTTTTTTGGGGGAGTTCTGGACTTGCCCTGTTTTTTTTCCTCGTTTCCCATCTTGGCGCCGCCAAGGTCAAGAGGGTTGAGCGTGCCGTTAGAGATCGCCTACGGCCACATCACCCTGAAAGCGCCCGATCTCGTCTGATCTCGGAGGCTAAGCAGGGTCGGGCCTGGTTAGTACCTGGATGGGAGACCGCCTGGGAATACCAGGTGCCGTAGGCTTCTTTTTTTGGGGGGCGTTCTGGACTTGCCCTGTTTTTTTTCCTCGTTTCCCATCTTGGCGCCGCCAAGGTCAAGAGGGTTGAGCGTGCCGTTAGAGATCGCCTACGGCCACATCACCCTGAAAGCGCCCGATCTCGTCTGATCTCGGAGGCTAAGCAGGGTCGGGCCTGGTTAGTACCTGGATGGGAGACCGCCTGGGAATACCAGGTGCCGTAGGCTTCTTTTTTTTCTTGGATTTCTGGACTTGCCCTGTTTTTTTTCCTCGTTTCCCATCTTGGCGCCGCCAAAGTCAAGAGGGTTGAGCGTGCCGTAAGAGATCGCCTACGGCCACATCACCCTGAAAGCGCCCGATCTCGTCTGATCTCGGAGGCTAAGCAGGGTCGGGCCTGGTTAGTACCTGGATGGGAGACCGCCTGGGAATACCAGGTGCCGTAGGCTTCTTTTTTTCTTGGAGTTCTGGACTTGCCCTGTTTTTTTCCTCGTTTCCCATCTTGGTGCCGCCAAAGTCAAGAGGGTTGAGCGTGCCGTAAGAGATCGCCTACGGCCACATCACCCTGAAAGCGCCCGATCTCGTCTGATCTCGGAGGCTAAGCAGGGTCGGGCCTGGTTAGTACCTGGATGGGAGACCGCCTGGGAATACCAGGTGCCGTAGGCTTCTTTTTTTCTTGGATTTCTGGACTTGCCCTGTTTTTTTTCCTCGTTTCCCATCTTGGCGCCGCCAAAGTCAAGAGGGTTGAGCGTGCCGTAAGAGATCGCCTACGGCCACATCACCCTGAAAGCGCCCGATCTCGTCTGATCTCGGAGGCTAAGCAGGGTCGGGCCTGGTTAGTACCTGGATGGGAGACCGCCTGGGAATACCAGGTGCCGTAGGCTTCTTTTTTTTGGGGGAGTTCTGGACTTGCCCTGTTTTTTTTCCTCGTTTCCCATCTTGGCGCCGCCAAGGTCAAGAGGGTTGAGCGTGCCGTTAGAGATCGCCTACGGCCACATCACCCTGAAAGCGCCCGATCTCGTCTGATCTCGGAGGCTAAGCAGGGTTGGGCCTGGTTAGTACCTGGATGGGAGACCGCCTGGGAATACCAGGTGCCGTAGGCTTCTTTTTTTGGGGGGCGTTCTGGACTTGCCCTGTTTTTTTTCCTCGTTTCCCATCTTGGCGCCGCCAAGGTCAAGAGGGTTGAGCGTGCCGTTAGAGATCGCCTACGGCCACATCACCCTGAAAGCGCCCGATCTCGTCTGATCTCGGAGGCTAAGCAGGGTCGGGCCTGGTTAGTACCTGGATGGGAGACCGCCTGGGAATACCAGGTGCCGTAGGCTTCTTTTTTTCTTGGATTTCTGGACTTGCCCTGTTTTTTTTCCTCGTTTCCCATCTTGGCGCCGCCAAAGTCAAGAGGGTTGAGCGTGCCGTAAGAGATCGCCTACGGCCACATCACCCTGAAAGCGCCCGATCTCGTCTGATCTCGGAGGCTAAGCAGGGTCGGGCCTGGTTAGTACCTGGATGGGAGACCGCCTGGGAATACCAGGTGCCGTAGGCTTCTTTTTTTGGGGGGCGTTCTGGACTTGCCCTGTTTTTTTTCCTCGTTTCCCATCTTGGCGCCGCCAAGGTCAAGAGGGTTGAGCGTGCCGTTAGAGATCGCCTACGGCCACATCACCCTGAAAGCGCCCGATCTCGTCTGATCTCGGAGGCTAAGCAGGGTCGGGCCTGGTTAGTACCTGGATGGGAGACCGCCTGGGAATACCAGGTGCCGTAGGCTTCTTTTTTTCTTGGATTTCTGGACTTGCCCTGTTTTTTTTCCTCGTTTCCCATCTTGGCGCCGCCAAAGTCAAGAGGGTTGAGCGTGCCGTAAGAGATCGCCTACGGCCACATCACCCTGAAAGCGCCCGATCTCGTCTGATCTCGGAGGCTAAGCAGGGTCGGGCCTGGTTAGTACCTGGATGGGAGACCGCCTGGGAATACCAGGTGCCGTAGGCTTCTCTTTTTCTTGGAGTTCTGGACTTGCCCTGTTTTTTTCCTCGTTTCCCATCTTGGTGCCGCCAAAGTCAAGAGGGTTGAGCGTGCCGTAAGAGATCGCCTACGGCCACATCACCCTGAAAGCGCCCGATCTCGTCTGATCTCGGAGGCTAAGCAGGGTCGGGCCTGGTTAGTACCTGGATGGGAGACCGCCTGGGAATACCAGGTGCCGTAGGCTTCTTTTTTTTGGGGGAGTTCTGGACTTGCCCTGTTTTTTTTCCTCGTTTCCCATCTTGGCGCCGCCAAGGTCAAGAGGGTTGAGCGTGCCGTTAGAGATCGCCTACGGCCACATCACCCTGAAAGCGCCCGATCTCGTCTGATCTCGGAGGCTAAGCAGGGTCGGGCCTGGTTAGTACCTGGATGGGAGACCGCCTGGGAATACCAGGTGCCGTAGGCTTCTTTTTTTGGGGGGCGTTCTGGACTTGCCCTGTTTTTTTTCCTCGTTTCCCATCTTGGCGCCGCCAAGGTCAAGAGGGTTGAGCGTGCCGTTAGAGATCGCCTACGGCCACATCACCCTGAAAGCGCCCGATCTCGTCTGATCTCGGAGGCTAAGCAGGGTCGGGCCTGGTTAGTACCTGGATGGGAGACCGCCTGGGAATACCAGGTGCCGTAGGCTTCTTTTTTTCTTGGATTTCTGGACTTGCCCTGTTTTTTTTCCTCGTTTCCCATCTTGGCGCCGCCAAAGTCAAGAGGGTTGAGCGTGCCGTAAGAGATCGCCTACGGCCACATCACCCTGAAAGCGCCCGATCTCGTCTGATCTCGGAGGCTAAGCAGGGTCGGGCCTGGTTAGTACCTGGATGGGAGACCGCCTGGGAATACCAGGTGCCGTAGGCTTCTTTTTTTCTTGGAGTTCTGGACTTGCCCTGTTTTTTTCCTCGTTTCCCATCTTGGTGCCGCCAAAGTCAAGAGGGTTGAGCGTGCCGTAAGAGATCGCCTACGGCCACATCACCCTGAAAGCGCCCGATCTCGTCTGATCTCGGAGGCTAAGCAGGGTCGGGCCTGGTTAGTACCTGGATGGGAGACCGCCTGGGAATACCAGTTGCCGTAGGCTTCTTTTTTTCTTGGATTTCTGGACTTGCCCTGTTTTTTTTCCTCGTTTCCCATCTTGGCGCCGCCAAAGTCAAGAGGGTTGAGCGTGCCGTAAGAGATCGCCTACGGCCACATCACCCTGAAAGCGCCCGATCTCGTCTGATCTCGGAGGCTAAGCAGGGTCGGGCCTGGTTAGTACCTGGATGGGAGACCGCCTGGGAATACCAGGTGCCGTAGGCTTCTTTTTTTTGGGGGAGTTCTGGACTTGCCCTGTTTTTTTTCCTCGTTTCCCATCTTGGCGCCGCCAAGGTCAAGAGGGTTGAGCGTGCCGTTAGAGATCGCCTACGGCCACATCACCCTGAAAGCGCCCGATCTCGTCTGATCTCGGAGGCTAAGCAGGGTCGGGCCTGGTTAGTACCTGGATGGGAGACCGCCTGGGAATACCAGGTGCCGTAGGCTTCTTTTTTTGGGGGGCGTTCTGGACTTGCCCTGTTTTTTTTCCTCGTTTCCCATCTTGGCGCCGCCAAGGTCAAGAGGGTTGAGCGTGCCGTTAGAGATCGCCTACGGCCACATCACCCTGAAAGCGCCTGATCTCGTCTGATCTCGGAGGCTAAGCAGGGTCGGGCCTGGTTAGTACCTGGATGGGAGACCGCCTGGGAATACCAGGTGCCGTAGGCTTCTTTTTTTCTTGGATTTCTGGACTTGCCCTGTTTTTTTTCCTCGTTTCCCATCTTGGCGCCGCCAAAGTCAAGAGGGTTGAGCGTGCCGTAAGAGATCGCCTACGGCCACATCACCCTGAAAGCGCCCGATCTCGTCTGATCTCGGAGGCTAAGCAGGGTCGGGCCTGGTTAGTACCTGGATGGGAGACCGCCTGGGAATACCAGGTGCCGTAGGCTTCTTTTTTTTGGGGGAGTTCTGGACTTGCCCTGTTTTTTTTCCTCGTTTCCCATCTTGGCGCCGCCAAGGTCAAGAGGGTTGAGCGTGCCGTTAGAGATCGCCTACGGCCACATCACCCTGAAAGCGCCCGATCTCGTCTGATCTCGGAGGCTAAGCAGGGTCGGGCCTGGTTAGTACCTGGATGGGAGACCGCCTGGGAATACCAGGTGCCGTAGGCTTCTTTTTTTGGGGGGCGTTCTGGACTTGCCCTGTTTTTTTTCCTCGTTTCCCATCTTGGCGCCGCCAAGGTCAAGAGGGTTGAGCGTGCCGTTAGAGATCGCCTACGGCCACATCACCCTGAAAGCGCCCGATCTCGTCTGATCTCGGAGGCTAAGCAGGGTCGGGCCTGGTTAGTACCTGGATGGGAGACCGCCTGGGAATACCAGGTGCCGTAGGCTTCTTTTTTTCTTGGATTTCTGGACTTGCCCTGTTTTTTTTCCTCGTTTCCCATCTTGGCGCCGCCAAAGTCAAGAGGGTTGAGCGTGCCGTAAGAGATCGCCTACGGCCACATCACCCTGAAAGCGCCCGATCTCGTCTGATCTCGGAGGCTAAGCAGGGTCGGGCCTGGTTAGTACCTGGATGGGAGACCGCCTGGGAATACCAGGTGCCGTAGGCTTCTTTTTTTCTTGGAGTTCTGGACTTGCCCTGTTTTTTTCCTCGTTTCCCATCTTGGTGCCGCCAAAGTCAAGAGGGTTGAGCGTGCCGTAAGAGATCGCCTACGGCCACATCACCCTGAAAGCGCCCGATCTCGTCTGATCTCGGAGGCTAAGCAGGGTCGGGCCTGGTTAGTACCTGGATGGGAGACCGCCTGGGAATACCAGGTGCCGTAGGCTTCTTTTTTTCTTGGATTTCTGGACTTGCCCTGTTTTTTTTCCTCGTTTCCCATCTTGGCGCCGCCAAAGTCAAGAGGGTTGAGCGTGCCGTAAGAGATCGCCTACGGCCACATCACCCTGAAAGCGCCCGATCTCGTCTGATCTCGGAGGCTAAGCAGGGTCGGGCCTGGTTAGTACCTGGATGGGAGACCGCCTGGGAATACCAGGTGCCGTAGGCTTCTTTTTTTTGGGGGAGTTCTGGACTTGCCCTGTTTTTTTTCCTCGTTTCCCATCTTGGCGCCGCCAAGGTCAAGAGGGTTGAGCGTGCCGTTAGAGATCGCCTACGGCCACATCACCCTGAAAGCGCCCGATCTCGTCTGATCTCGGAGGCTAAGCAGGGTCGGGCCTGGTTAGTACCTGGATGGGAGACCGCCTGGGAATACCAGGTGCCGTAGGCTTCTTTTTTTCTTGGATTTCTGGACTTGCCCTGTTTTTTTTCCTCGTTTCCCATCTTGGCGCCGCCAAAGTCAAGAGGGTTGAGCGTGCCGTAAGAGATCGCCTACGGCCACATCACCCTGAAAGCGCCCGATCTCGTCTGATCTCGGAGGCTAAGCAGGGTCGGGCCTGGTTAGTACCTGGATGGGAGACCGCCTGGGAATACCAGGTGCCGTAGGCTTCTTTTTTTCTTGGAGTTCTGGACTTGCCCTGTTTTTTTCCTCGTTTCCCATCTTGGTGCCGCCAAAGTCAAGAGGGTTGAGCGTGCCGTAAGAGATCGCCTACGGCCACATCACCCTGAAAGCGCCCGATCTCGTCTGATCTCGGAGGCTAAGCAGGGTCGGGCCTGGTTAGTACCTGGATGGGAGACCGCCTGGGAATACCAGGTGCCGTAGGCTTCTTTTTTTCTTGGATTTCTGGACTTGCCCTGTTTTTTTTCCTCGTTTCCCATCTTGGCGCCGCCAAAGTCAAGAGGGTTGAGCGTGCCGTAAGAGATCGCCTACGGCCACATCACCCTGAAAGCGCCCGATCTCGTCTGATCTCGGAGGCTAAGCAGGGTCGGGCCTGGTTAGTACCTGGATGGGAGACCGCCTGGGAATACCAGGTGCCGTAGGCTTCTTTTTTTTGGGGGAGTTCTGGACTTGCCCTGTTTTTTTTCCTCGTTTCCCATCTTGGCGCCGCCAAGGTCAAGAGGGTTGAGCGTGCCGTTAGAGATCGCCTACGGCCACATCACCCTGAAAGCGCCCGATCTCGTCTGATCTCGGAGGCTAAGCAGGGTCGGGCCTGGTTAGTACCTGGATGGGAGACCGCCTGGGAATACCAGGTGCCGTAGGCTTCTTTTTTTGGGGGGCGTTCTGGACTTGCCCTGTTTTTTTTCCTCGTTTCCCATCTTGGCGCCGCCAAGGTCAAGAGGGTTGAGCGTGCCGTTAGAGATCGCCTACGGCCACATCACCCTGAAAGCGCCCGATCTCGTCTGATCTCGGAGGCTAAGCAGGGTCGGGCCTGGTTAGTACCTGGATGGGAGACCGCCTGGGAATACCAGGTGCCGTAGGCTTCTTTTTTTCTTGGATTTCTGGACTTGCCCTGTTTTTTTTCCTCGTTTCCCATCTTGGCGCCGCCAAAGTCAAGAGGGTTGAGCGTGCCGTAAGAGATCGCCTACGGCCACATCACCCTGAAAGCGCCCGATCTCGTCTGATCTCGGAGGCTAAGCAGGGTCGGGCCTGGTTAGTACCTGGATGGGAGACCGCCTGGGAATACCAGGTGCCGTAGGCTTCTTTTTTTTGGGGGAGTTCTGGACTTGCCCTGTTTTTTTTCCTCGTTTCCCATCTTGGCGCCGCCAAGGTCAAGAGGGTTGAGCGTGCCGTTAGAGATCGCCTACGGCCACATCACCCTGAAAGCGCCCGATCTCGTCTGATCTCGGAGGCTAAGCAGGGTCGGGCCTGGTTAGTACCTGGATGGGAGACCGCCTGGGAATACCAGGTGCCGTAGGCTTCTTTTTTTGGGGGGCGTTCTGGACTTGCCCTGTTTTTTTTCCTCGTTTCCCATCTTGGCGCCGCCAAGGTCAAGAGGGTTGAGCGTGCCGTTAGAGATCGCCTACGGCCACATCACCCTGAAAGCGCCCGATCTCGTCTGATCTCGGAGGCTAAGCAGGGTCGGGCCTGGTTAGTACCTGGATGGGAGACCGCCTGGGAATACCAGGTGCCGTAGGCTTCTTTTTTTCTTGGATTTCTGGACTTGCCCTGTTTTTTTTCCTCGTTTCCCATCTTGGCGCCGCCAAAGTCAAGAGGGTTGAGCGTGCCGTAAGAGATCGCCTACGGCCACATCACCCTGAAAGCGCCCGATCTCGTCTGATCTCGGAGGCTAAGCAGGGTCGGGCCTGGTTAGTACCTGGATGGGAGACCGCCTGGGAATACCAGGTGCCGTAGGCTTCTTTTTTTCTTGGAGTTCTGGACTTGCCCTGTTTTTTTCCTCGTTTCCCATCTTGGTGCCGCCAAAGTCAAGAGGGTTGAGCGTGCCGTAAGAGATCGCCTACGGCCACATCACCCTGAAAGCGCCCGATCTCGTCTGATCTCGGAGGCTAAGCAGGGTCGGGCCTGGTTAGTACCTGGATGGGAGACCGCCTGGGAATACCAGGTGCCGTAGGCTTCTTTTTTTCTTGGATTTCTGGACTTGCCCTGTTTTTTTTCCTCGTTTCCCATCTTGGCGCCGCCAAAGTCAAGAGGGTTGAGCGTGCCGTAAGAGATCGCCTACGGCCACATCACCCTGAAAGCGCCCGATCTCGTCTGATCTCGGAGGCTAAGCAGGGTCGGGCCTGGTTAGTACCTGGATGGGAGACCGCCTGGGAATACCAGGTGCCGTAGGCTTCTTTTTTTTGGGGGAGTTCTGGACTTGCCCTGTTTTTTTTCCTCGTTTCCCATCTTGGCGCCGCCAAGGTCAAGAGGGTTGAGCGTGCCGTTAGAGATCGCCTACGGCCACATCACCCTGAAAGCGCCCGATCTCGTCTGATCTCGGAGGCTAAGCAGGGTCGGGCCTGGTTAGTACCTGGATGGGAGACCGCCTGGGAATACCAGGTGCCGTAGGCTTCTTTTTTTGGGGGGCGTTCTGGACTTGCCCTGTTTTTTTTCCTCGTTTCCCATCTTGGCGCCGCCAAGGTCAAGAGGGTTGAGCGTGCCGTTAGAGATCGCCTACGGCCACATCACCCTGAAAGCGCCCGATCTCGTCTGATCTCGGAGGCTAAGCAGGGTCGGGCCTGGTTAGTACCTGGATGGGAGACCGCCTGGGAATACCAGGTGCCGTAGGCTTCTTTTTTTCTTGGATTTCTGGACTTGCCCTGTTTTTTTTCCTCGTTTCCCATCTTGGCGCCGCCAAAGTCAAGAGGGTTGAGCGTGCCGTAAGAGATCGCCTACGGCCACATCACCCTGAAAGCGCCCGATCTCGTCTGATCTCGGAGGCTAAGCAGGGTCGGGCCTGGTTAGTACCTGGATGGGAGACCGCCTGGGAATACCAGGTGCCGTAGGCTTCTTTTTTTTGGGGGAGTTCTGGACTTGCCCTGTTTTTTTTCCTCGTTTCCCATCTTGGCGCCGCCAAGGTCAAGAGGGTTGAGCGTGCCGTTAGAGATCGCCTACGGCCACATCACCCTGAAAGCGCCCGATCTCGTCTGATCTCGGAGGCTAAGCAGGGTCGGGCCTGGTTAGTACCTGGATGGGAGACCGCCTGGGAATACCAGGTGCCGTAGGCTTCTTTTTTTGGGGGGCGTTCTGGACTTGCCCTGTTTTTTTTCCTCGTTTCCCATCTTGGCGCCGCCAAGGTCAAGAGGGTTGAGCGTGCCGTTAGAGCTCGCCTACGGCCACATCACCCTGAAAGCGCCCGATCTCGTCTGATCTCGGAGGCTAAGCAGGGTCGGGCCTGGTTAGTACCTGGATGGGAGACCGCCTGGGAATACCAGGTGCCGTAGGCTTCTTTTTTTCTTGGATTTCTGGACTTGCCCTGTTTTTTTTCCTCGTTTCCCATCTTGGCGCCGCCAAAGTCAAGAGGGTTGAGCGTGCCGTAAGAGATCGCCTACGGCCACATCACCCTGAAAGCGCCCGATCTTGTCTGATCTCGGAGGCTAAGCAGGGTCGGGCCTGGTTAGTACCTGGATGGGAGACCGCCTGGGAATACCAGGTGCCGTAGGCTTCTTTTTTTCTTGGAGTTCTGGACTTGCCCTGTTTTTTTCCTCGTTTCCCATCTTGGTGCCGCCAAAGTCAAGAGGGTTGAGCGTGCCGTAAGAGATCGCCTACGGCCACATCACCCTGAAAGCGCCCGATCTCGTCTGATCTCGGAGGCTAAGCAGGGTCGGGCCTGGTTAGTACCTGGATGGGAGACCGCCTGGGAATACCAGGTGCCGTAGGCTTCTTTTTTTCTTGGATTTCTGGACTTGCCCTGTTTTTTTTCCTCGTTTCCCATCTTGGCGCCGCCAAAGTCAAGAGGGTTGAGCGTGCCGTAAGAGATCGCCTACGGCCACATCACCCTGAAAGCGCCCGATCTCGTCTGATCTCGGAGGCTAAGCAGGGTCGGGCCTGGTTAGTACCTGGATGGGAGACCGCCTGGGAATACCAGGTGCCGTAGGCTTCTTTTTTTTGGGGGAGTTCTGGACTTGCCCTGTTTTTTTTCCTCGTTTCCCATCTTGGCGCCGCCAAGGTCAAGAGGGTTGAGCGTGCCGTTAGAGATCGCCTACGGCCACATCACCCTGAAAGCGCCCGATCTCGTCTGATCTCGGAGGCTAAGCAGGGTCGGGCCTGGTTAGTACCTGGATGGGAGACCGCCTGGGAATACCAGGTGCCGTAGGCTTCTTTTTTTGGGGGGCGTTCTGGACTTGCCCTGTTTTTTTTCCTCGTTTCCCATCTTGGCGCCGCCAAGGTCAAGAGGGTTGAGCGTGCCGTTAGAGATCGCCTACGGCCACATCACCCTGAAAGCGCCCGATCTCGTCTGATCTCGGAGGCTAAGCAGGGTCGGGCCTGGTTAGTACCTGGATGGGAGACCGCCTGGGAATACCAGGTGCCGTAGGCTTCTTTTTTTCTTGGATTTCTGGACTTGCCCTGTTTTTTTTCCTCGTTTCCCATCTTGGCGCCGCCAAAGTCAAGAGGGTTGAGCGTGCCGTAAGAGATCGCCTACGGCCACATCACCCTGAAAGCGCCCGATCTCGTCTGATCTCGGAGGCTAAGCAGGGTCGGGCCTGGTTAGTACCTGGATGGGAGACCGCCTGGGAATACCAGGTGCCGTAGGCTTCTTTTTTTTGGGGGAGTTCTGGACTTGCCCTGTTTTTTTTCCTCGTTTCCCATCTTGGCGCCGCCAAGGTCAAGAGGGTTGAGCGTGCCGTTAGAGATCGCCTACGGCCACATCACCCTGAAAGCGCCCGATCTCGTCTGATCTCGGAGGCTAAGCAGGGTCGGGCCTGGTTAGTACCTGGATGGGAGACCGCCTGGGAATACCAGGTGCCGTAGGCTTCTTTTTTTGGGGGGCGTTCTGGACTTGCCCTGTTTTTTTTCCTCGTTTCCCATCTTGGCGCCGCCAAGGTCAAGAGGGTTGAGCGTGCCGTTAGAGATCGCCTACGGCCACATCACCCTGAAAGCGCCCGATCTCGTCTGATCTCGGAGGCTAAGCAGGGTCGGGCCTGGTTAGTACCTGGATGGGAGACCGCCTGGGAATACCAGGTGCCGTAGGCTTCTTTTTTTCTTGGATTTCTGGACTTGCCCTGTTTTTTTTCCTCGTTTCCCATCTTGGCGCCGCCAAAGTCAAGAGGGTTGAGCGTGCCGTAAGAGATCGCCTACGGCCACATCACCCTGAAAGCGCCCGATCTCGTCTGATCTCGGAGGCTAAGCAGGGTCGGGCCTGGTTAGTACCTGGATGGGAGACCGCCTGGGAATACCAGGTGCCGTAGGCTTCTTTTTTTCTTGGAGTTCTGGACTTGCCCTGTTTTTTTCCTCGTTTCCCATCTTGGTGCCGCCAAAGTCAAGAGGGTTGAGCGTGCCGTAAGAGATCGCCTACGGCCACATCACCCTGAAAGCGCCCGATCTCGTCTGATCTCGGAGGCTAAGCGGGGTCGGGCCTGGTTAGTACCTGGATGGGAGACCGCCTGGGAATACCAGGTGCCGTAGGCTTCTTTTTTTCTTGGATTTCTGGACTTGCCCTGTTTTTTTTCCTCGTTTCCCATCTTGGCGCCGCCAAAGTCAAGAGGGTTGAGCGTGCCGTAAGAGATCGCCTACGGCCACATCACCCTGAAAGCGCCCGATCTCGTCTGATCTCGGAGGCTAAGCAGGGTCGGGCCTGGTTAGTACCTGGATGGGAGACCGCCTGGGAATACCAGGTGCCGTAGGCTTCTTTTTTTTGGGGGAGTTCTGGACTTGCCCTGTTTTTTTTCCTCGTTTCCCATCTTGGCGCCGCCAAGGTCAAGAGGGTTGAGCGTGCCGTTAGAGATCGCCTACGGCCACATCACCCTGAAAGCGCCCGATCTCGTCTGATCTCGGAGGCTAAGCAGGGTCGGGCCTGGTTAGTACCTGGATGGGAGACCGCCTGGGAATACCAGGTGCCGTAGGCTTCTTTTTTTCTTGGATTTCTGGACTTGCCCTGTTTTTTTTCCTCGTTTCCCATCTTGGCGCCGCCAAAGTCAAGAGGGTTGAGCGTGCCGTAAGAGATCGCCTACGGCCACATCACCCTGAAAGCGCCCGATCTCGTCTGATCTCGGAGGCTAAGCAGGGTCGGGCCTGGTTAGTACCTGGATGGGAGACCGCCTGGGAATACCAGGTGCCGTAGGCTTCTTTTTTTTGGGGGAGTTCTGGACTTGCCCTGTTTTTTTTCCTCGTTTCCCATCTTGGCGCCGCCAAGGTCAAGAGGGTTGAGCGTGCCGTTAGAGATCGCCTACGGCCACATCACCCTGAAAGCGCCCGATCTCGTCTGATCTCGGAGGCTAAGCAGGGTCGGGCCTGGTTAGTACCTGGATGGGAGACCGCCTGGGAATACCAGGTGCCGTAGGCTTCTTTTTTTGGGGGGCGTTCTGGACTTGCCCTGTTTTTTTTCCTCGTTTCCCATCTTGGCGCCGCCAAGGTCAAGAGGGTTGAGCGTGCCGTTAGAGATCGCCTACGGCCACATCACCCTGAAAGCGCCCGATCTCGTCTGATCTCGGAGGCTAAGCAGGGTCGGGCCTGGTTAGTACCTGGATGGGAGACCGCCTGGGAATACCAGGTGCCGTAGGCTTCTTTTTTTCTTGGATTTCTGGACTTGCCCTGTTTTTTTTCCTCGTTTCCCATCTTGGCGCCGCCAAAGTCAAGAGGGTTGAGCGTGCCGTAAGAGATCGCCTACGGCCACATCACCCTGAAAGCGCCCGATCTCGTCTGATCTCGGAGGCTAAGCAGGGTCGGGCCTGGTTAGTACCTGGATGGGAGACCGCCTGGGAATACCAGGTGCCGTAGGCTTCTTTTTTTTGGGGGAGTTCTGGACTTGCCCTGTTTTTTTTCCTCGTTTCCCATCTTGGCGCCGCCAAGGTCAAGAGGGTTGAGCGTGCCGTTAGAGATCGCCTACGGCCACATCACCCTGAAAGCGCCCGATCTCGTCTGATCTCGGAGGCTAAGCAGGGTCGGGCCTGGTTAGTACCTGGATGGGAGACCGCCTGGGAATACCAGGTGCCGTAGGCTTCTTTTTTTGGGGGGCGTTCTGGACTTGCCCTGTTTTTTTTCCTCGTTTCCCATCTTGGCGCCGCCAAGGTCAAGAGGGTTGAGCGTGCCGTTAGAGATCGCCTACGGCCACATCACCCTGAAAGCGCCCGATCTCGTCTGATCTCGGAGGCTAAGCAGGGTCGGGCCTGGTTAGTACCTGGATGGGAGACCGCCTGGGAATACCAGGTGCCGTAGGCTTCTTTTTTTCTTGGATTTCTGGACTTGCCCTGTTTTTTTTCCTCGTTTCCCATCTTGGCGCCGCCAAAGTCAAGAGGGTTGAGCGTGCCGTAAGAGATCGCCTACGGCCACATCACCCTGAAAGCGCCCGATCTCGTCTGATCTCGGAGGCTAAGCAGGGTCGGGCCTGGTTAGTACCTGGATGGGAGACCGCCTGGGAATACCAGGTGCCGTAGGCTTCTTTTTTTTGGGGGAGATCTGGACTTGCCCTGTTTTTTTTCCTCGTTTCCCATCTTGGCGCCGCCAAGGTCAAGAGGGTTGAGCGTGCCGTTAGAGATCGCCTACGGCCACATCACCCTGAAAGCGCCCGATCTCGTCTGATCTCGGAGGCTAAGCAGGGTCGGGCCTGGTTAGTACCTGGATGGGAGACCGCCTGGGAATACCAGGTGCCGTAGGCTTCTTTTTTTGGGGGGCGTTCTGGACTTGCCCTGTTTTTTTTCCTCGTTTCCCATCTTGGCGCCGCCAAGGTCAAGAGGGTTGAGCGTGCCGTTAGAGATCGCCTACGGCCACATCACCCTGAAAGCGCCCGATCTCGTCTGATCTCGGAGGCTAAGCAGGGTCGGGCCTGGTTAGTACCTGGATGGGAGACCGCCTGGGAATACCAGGTGCCGTAGGCTTCTTTTTTTGGGGGGCGTTCTGGACTTGCCCTGTTTTTTTTCCTCGTTTCCCATCTTGGCGCCGCCAAGGTCAAGAGGGTTGAGCGTGCCGTTAGAGATCGCCTACGGCCACATCACCCTGAAAGCGCCCGATCTCGTCTGATCTCGGAGGCTAAGCAGGGTCGGGCCTGGTTAGTACCTGGATGGGAGACCGCCTGGGAATACCAGGTGCCGTAGGCTTCTTTTTTTCTTGGATTTCTGGACTTGCCCTGTTTTTTTTCCTCGTTTCCCATCTTGGCGCCGCCAAAGTCAAGAGGGTTGAGCGTGCCGTAAGAGATCGCCTACGGCCACATCACCCTGAAAGCGCCCGATCTCGTCTGATCTCGGAGGCTAAGCAGGGTCGGGCCTGGTTAGTACCTGGATGGGAGACCGCCTGGGAATACCAGGTGCCGTAGGCTTCTTTTTTTCTTGGAGTTCTGGACTTGCCCTGTTTTTTTCCTCGTTTCCCATCTTGGTGCCGCCAAAGTCAAGAGGGTTGAGCGTGCCGTAAGAGATCGCCTACGGCCACATCACCCTGAAAGCGCCCGATCTCGTCTGATCTCGGAGGCTAAGCAGGGTCGGGCCTGGTTAGTACCTGGATGGGAGACCGCCTGGGAATACCAGGTGCCGTAGGCTTCTTTTTTTCTTGGATTTCTGGACTTGCCCTGTTTTTTTTCCTCGTTTCCCATCTTGGCGCCGCCAAGGTCAAGAGGGTTGAGCGTGCCGTTAGAGATCGCCTACGGCCACATCACCCTGAAAGCGCCCGATCTCGTCTGATCTCGGAGGCTAAGCAGGGTCGGGCCTGGTTAGTACCTGGATGGGAGACTGCCTGGGAATACCAGGTGCCGTAGGCTTCTTTTTTTGGGGGGCGTTCTGGACTTGCCCTGTTTTTTTTCCTCGTTTCCCATCTTGGCGCCGCCAAGGTCAAGAGGGTTGAGCGTGCCGTTAGAGATCGCCTACGGCCACATCACCCTGAAAGCGCCCGATCTCGTCTGATCTCGGAGGCTAAGCAGGGTCGGGCCTGGTTAGTACCTGGATGGGAGACCGCCTGGGAATACCAGGTGCCGTAGGCTTCTTTTTTTCTTGGATTTCTGGACTTGCCCTGTTTTTTTTCCTCGTTTCCCATCTTGGCGCCGCCAAAGTCAAGAGGGTTGAGCGTGCCGTAAGAGATCGCCTACGGCCACATCACCCTGAAAGCGCCCGATCTCGTCTGATCTCGGAGGCTAAGCAGGGTCGGGCCTGGTTAGTACCTGGATGGGAGACCGCCTGGGAATACCAGGTGCCGTAGGCTTCTTTTTTTCTTGGAGTTCTGGACTTGCCCTGTTTTTTTCCTCGTTTCCCATCTTGGTGCCGCCAAAGTCAAGAGGGTTGAGCGTGCCGTAAGAGATCGCCTACGGCCACATCACCCTGAAAGCGCCCGATCTCGTCTGATCTCGGAGGCTAAGCAGGGTCGGGCCTGGTTAGTACCTGGATGGGAGACCGCCTGGGAATACCAGGTGCCGTAGGCTTCTTTTTTTCTTGGATTTCTGGACTTGCCCTGTTTTTTTTCCTCGTTTCCCATCTTGGCGCCGCCAAAGTCAAGAGGGTTGAGCGTGCCGTAAGAGATCGCCTACGGCCACATCACCCTGAAAGCGCCCGATCTCGTCTGATCTCGGAGGCTAAGCAGGGTCGGGCCTGGTTAGTACCTGGATGGGAGACCGCCTGGGAATACCAGGTGCCGTAGGCTTCTTTTTTTTGGGGGAGTTCTGGACTTGCCCTGTTTTTTTTCCTCGTTTCCCATCTTGGCGCCGCCAAGGTCAAGAGGGTTGAGCGTGCCGTTAGAGATCGCCTACGGCCACATCACCCTGAAAGCGCCCGATCTCGTCTGATCTCGGAGGCTAAGCAGGGTCGGGCCTGGTTAGTACCTGGATGGGAGACCGCCTGGGAATACCAGGTGCCGTAGGCTTCTTTTTTTGGGGGGCGTTCTGGACTTGCCCTGTTTTTTTTCCTCGTTTCCCATCTTGGCGCCGCCAAGGTCAAGAGGGTTGAGCGTGCCGTTAGAGATCGCCTACGGCCACATCACCCTGAAAGCGCCCGATCTCGTCTGATCTCGGAGGCTAAGCAGGGTCGGGCCTGGTTAGTACCTGGATGGGAGACCGCCTGGGAATACCAGGTGCCGTAGGCTTCTTTTTTTCTTGGATTTCTGGACTTGCCCTGTTTTTTTTCCTCGTTTCCCATCTTGGCGCCGCCAAAGTCAAGAGGGTTGAGCGTGCCGTAAGAGATCGCCTACGGCCACATCACCCTGAAAGCGCCCGATCTCGTCTGATCTCGGAGGCTAAGCAGGGTCGGGCCTGGTTAGTACCTGGATGGGAGACCGCCTGGGAATACCAGGTGCCGTAGGCTTCTTTTTTTTGGGGGAGTTCTGGACTTGCCCTGTTTTTTTTCCTCGTTTCCCATCTTGGCGCCGCCAAGGTCAAGAGGGTTGAGCGTGCCGTTAGAGATCGCCTACGGCCACATCACCCTGAAAGCGCCCGATCTCGTCTGATCTCGGAGGCTAAGCAGGGTCGGGCCTGGTTAGTACCTGGATGGGAGACCGCCTGGGAATACCAGGTGCCGTAGGCTTCTTTTTTTGGGGGGCGTTCTGGACTTGCCCTGTTTTTTTTCCTCGTTTCCCATCTTGGCGCCGCCAAGGTCAAGAGGGTTGAGCGTGCCGTTAGAGATCGCCTACGGCCACATCACCCTGAAAGCGCCCGATCTCGTCTGATCTCGGAGGCTAAGCAGGGTCGGGCCTGGTTAGTACCTGGATGGGAGACCGCCTGGGAATACCAGGTGCCGCAGGCTTCTTTTTTT
The DNA here is from genome assembly GCF_042186555.1 of Aquarana catesbeiana. NCBI lineage: Eukaryota > Metazoa > Chordata > Amphibia > Anura > Ranidae > Aquarana > Aquarana catesbeiana. Next base: position 164,936,054 of record NC_133336.1, read on the forward strand.
TTTGGATTTCTGGACTTGCCCTGTTTTTTTTCCTC